>NW_027038418.1:0-30463 GCF_034236695.1 Oncorhynchus nerka | reverse complement strand
CGCAAGGCACTGTAACTATTTGCTCAGCACTTTTGAAATGTACAGCAACAGAATTCAGAACATGGACCTTTCTTACAGTATTCTCCCTGTACACCAAGTCAGAACTGTGGGATAAATAAAAGGGGCATATAAGCAGACAATGAAACGTCTTACAAAATTAAATTATGACATTTTGCTAAAACAGGCTATAGGCTACATGTACACCAAGTCAGAACAGTAGGCTAAATTATGAGGGGGAAAAGGGACCAAATTATTAGGGTGAGTGACATGGGTCTATTAACAGCTTACTACACAACATACACTTAGTATTACTTTATTAGCTACAGTATACATATCTCCCTGGCATATTACATCATACAAGACATTTCTCTACTCACCTTGTGCTGTGCTCACGGCGTTCCTTCTTGGGCAAACTTTGTCATCAAAGTCCGGCATTCTCTGGATTTATGGTTCTTTCAAGACAACTGGGAACTCTGAAAAAAACAAGGTTGAATCATGTTGACATCAGTGATTTTCTGGTCAGCGCTCTAGAAAGAGACTCCAGTTCCCGACTTGCAATTCCGAGTTGGATGATCGTTCAAGACTTATTTTCCCAGTCGGAGCTCCTTTTTTCCGAGTTCACAGCTTTCTTGAACTCACTGAAATTTGAGATTTTCCAGTTCCAAGTTTCCAGTTGTTTTGAGCGCAGCAGAAGTCATGCTGGATTGACAGCATGCCCAATGTTGAGTGTTTATCATTTTAAGCTGGGAAAACTTGGACCACACAGCCACTCCACTGAATAGCAGGCTAGTGATTTCTTTGTAATGCTTGCAGTTCACCACTGATTCCTTACAAACCACTCTTTGTTGAATTTGTAATTTCCAATTTTTTGTGTAATGTTCATGTCCAATGGCCGATGAGCACAGATACGGTTCATCTACAATTTCATATGATAAGGATTGAAAAGGATTTGCCAGTAGATTGTCAACTTGATACATGATGATGACTCCTAGCTTGCTAGCTAAGATTTTAAAAGTCTGATGTTGACATGATCAGTCCAATAAAAGATATGGTAGATATGTGTTTTGACATCATTCTATCTGTGGCCAATGACCTTGAGCCTTCTTGGATGGGCACTTCGAATGTAACTCTATGGCAGCACCCACGGGGCTTGAATTTTCTATCTCTACCCGTAGATTTGGCGGTGACGTAGTGTCCCCATGAGTGACATAACACTGAGCCAATCACAGAGCAACTAGAGAACACTACCAACCCCTACGCTCAGTATTTTTCGCTGGCTGCCCCACCACCACAGAAAGCACTGAGCTAGGATGAAACACCTGCATTTTGGAGCTGCTTTACTCAAGAAAGCAAAAAAAGAGACCACGTTTGTATGCGGCTTTATTAACTCATTGATTTTTAATTTTACATTGTTTGCAAACTGATATGTGACACGTATTAATGCCACAATAACATTCAAAACAGGCAACAACAAAAATATATATATATATGTATATACAGTACCTTTGGAAAGTATTCAGACCCCTTGAATTAAAAAAACAATAATACGTTACAGACTTATTCTAAAATGGATTAAATAAAAATATCCACTCAGCAATCTGCTCACCCCATAATGACAAAGTGAAAATAGGTTTTAATAAATTATTACACATTGTATACTCAATGCCAGTACACTAAACATATGAGAAGTTTCTCCCACCCCAGATCGGGTTGAGACATAAAAATCGAAAGTACCATCAATTGCAATTCTAGCAACGTGATCTACGTGATTCGCTGCCTGTGCGGCTTATTTTTCATAGGAGAACCTCAAGGGAGTTACGCACTAGAACAGGGTTCCCCAACTGATTTTGGCCCACAGGCTGTTTTATTTGGCCCCCAAATCTTTCTGAGAGACATTTTTATTATTTTATTTTGTATTCTTTTGGGGGGCATGAAAGACTGTAAAAACACCAGGAAATCAGCTCCAAGTGATTTTAATTTAAGAAATCTGTTCCCAAGTATTCTCAAATGTAAACAAGGTTTAAAATTATTATGTTTTAGTCAAACATTATATCTGTTTGGGCTTCTTGCAGGCAATTTGCAATCCACAAAATATTTGTAATTTTGTTCCGGCCCACCGACCTTCAGCTCAAGAAAAAATATTGGCAAGAGGCTGAATCTAGTTTATGATCTCTGCACTAGAATGTATGAGCACTGAAGTGCCTTTTGACATGCTGACCCCAACAGCCACCCCAGTGGCCCTCCATTTCATAGAGTGAGGACACTTAGTGAGTTATTTTACTTTGGAATTGAACAAGTCAGCAAAAACAAACGCAGTGCGATGTTGATAAAGACCAAAGTTCCAGAGAGATGTTCTGGATCCATTCCTGAGATACTTTAGTCCCCAGAGGTCTTAACCTAGAGAAGGACCATAGTATTATTTTGTGAAGGGCCGCATCCCTTTGTTTGTCAAGTGACAACCCCCCCCCTCCCCCTATTTGTACTTGTTGATTACGCATGCAGGGAGCCTGCCAGCTCTCTAACTGTTGTCCAAACCAGTTTTAGACCTCTTTTCCTAAGCTTTTGATGTTTTTTGTTGTTATCCCTAGTTTTGCTTAGCCCTGTTCTTTATATTCCAATACCCAACATATTGAACATGTATTATATAGTAAAGGTTGTATATCAATTACACCTACTGCAGTTGAAAAAAAGCTTGCCCAGTTTTCCAATAGTTTTTTTACTGGTTCCACTTCTGTAGTTCATCACTAGGTGGGGACATTGACCACTGTACCCCACACCCTGAGTATCAACCTGTATGGTCTACTTCACCATCTCTCATTAGCGCCACCAGTTTAAAAGTTTTCTCCCTAATTGTCTGCCCCATGCCCCATATGAACTTGTCCATTCCCTTTGTGATTATTCTGAAAAATGCCATTGAAGGCCAAAAACGTAAATCTTTTAAACTTGCTTAATAAAAGTAGGCATTTTTAATGGTGAGCAAGCCTTGCGCCTCTTCCTTGCCAATGATGTTTACACATTTTTAGGTTGCACCTCAACTCACATTGGTTGAGCACCCTCTACTTCTTTCCAAATGGGTCCGGAGGCTCTCATAACCTGCTTGTGTAATGAGGGGGTGGATTTTTTTCTCAAAGATTTTAACCACTTTCCAGAATTTACCTGGATTTCCAACACACTCAGATACACAATTCAAAAAGTATATTGAATTTGCTTATCTAACCAGAGTAAGACATCTATTTCTCAAATGTCTGAAGGACTGCCAGTCACAGGAAGAATCAGTCAATCGAGCCTTAGATTGACTTTCATTAAATATTTCTGACAATTCATGTGTGAACTATGGGTTACCTATGTCCTTTACCCTTCATCTCCTATGTGGGGGATTCTTATCTACAACAGTTAAACAGAGAGGTAAAACGTTTAAGGGCCTGATCCGAGTCAGAGATACAGGAAATGTTGTTCATTAAAGTTCTAAAATGTCTCTTTGTAATAATGCGTGTACATGATTTAGGTAGCTTAGTATCGCTAATGCAGGCAATGGGACAATGGTCACTGAGCTTTTTAGCAAAGATTCCATTAGCTCTATACTTTCAGAATGATATCCAAAATAGTAGATTTCTCAGGGTGTTTTAAGTTGGGGCAAGCTGATTTAGTTACCAGTTGAGTTAAATTTAGCTCAGTACAAATATATGTCAGTCTATCTGATACTGGCATCAACCAATCCAGGTTAAGATCACCCAAAATTCAGAATTCAGAATGAGTATAGTTAGCAAGTCAGATAATTTGCTAAGAGCAATTGGGAGGGCCAAGGAAGGGCAATAAACTCCCACTAATGTTTGTTGAGCATTATTACAAAGGCTCACATTTAGGACAATCCATTCAAATTGCTTGGGGACAGAGGTGGTAATACATTCAAGTTGTTCTTCATGAATTTGGAGACACCTCCACTTCTGCCAGCACTGTCAGATCTTTAAACATTATATCCATTTTGAAACATATCAGAGTCTGGCACATACTTTTTTAACCAAGTCTCAGTAATTAACAAAATGTCAGAGTTAGTTTGAGAAGCCAGAATTTCAATAAGATCCATTTTCGAAATCAAACTTCTGACATTTAGCAAGGACGTGGAATAATACAAGACTCGATTAGGGTTACCTGTTCCGGACAGTTTTAGATTACCTGTAATTGCATTATCGTTTTCAAGCGAGTAAAAAATTCTACTCTAGGCTGCAGTTTAAATGTCATTTGAATAACGGTGACAAATGCCTGTGATTTTAATGTTTCATTCCATTTGGATCAGTTGTGAGTCTACTCTAGACCGTTTACAAGATCTCGAAAAGCGCGGTAGCAGGCCAGTCTGGATGTATTTTTACTTTTGATACTGAGACGCGCTGTCTGTTGCAGATCATCATTCTTACTGTTAGGTCCAGTTATTCAGGAACGCTAAATGCGCGCTCTGCCTCCTTTCCAATCCAAGGGTCAATTCCTCGCGCACATAGAACCTAACACTTTCATGTAGACTACATATTTATCATTTAACTTTTAAAATGTATTCCCTTTTGTGGTATGTGGCATAAAAACAACGAGTCAAAATGTTTTAATCCGATGCGCATGCGCACATTGTCCAAAATATAATTCCAGCCTCCTCAAAATGGTTTAACATTTTAACCAGGTTCCATACAACTTTTTTACGCGAGTAAAGTACATGTTGGATAAAAAAAAGTCACGACATCATGGGAAAGCATGCAGTTTATTAGGCAACATATTAAATCATTTATGATGACCTTCACAGGGTTGTGGTGAAAGTGAATGGTGATGAGTTTAATGTTCCTTTCAATAAATATCGAGGGTCTTATTCTGGTGACACGATGATCGATGTTTGGTGCCGTTTGATAAATACAAATAATCTTGCACTTTTGTCCATAATAACCTCATCATGTAGGCTATACCCACTCTGTATGTCAGCTGTTGGCTAGAGCACAGATGCCAATACGAGAGTGGCCACATTCGCTATACCTATGCAACATTTATTTTGTGAACCAAAACCATCAGTAGGCCTAGAGATAAAAATGCGATGGAAACCCATTTAGCTTGTTGTTTTTTATTCGGTGCACGGGAATTTAACCGCAGAAGTTAACTATGTGCACTACGTCTTTCCACACATACTTTTCTTTCATACATTTTTATTCAAGAGCATATAAAGAACATGTACTAAACATAAACAATATATCTTTGCTGTCTTTACAAAGGCCGTCATTACATTCACATGTTAAGGGTACATTTTGGTTATATAGAGCAAATATTTCAAGAGTCTGAATAAGAATACAATTTGGATAATGCCACAGGAAAAATACAAGAAAAAAAGGAAGAAATGACAGAAATGACAGAGTAAGACCAGTACGATATGTCAGGAACTCTGACCAGTACGATATGTCAGGAACTCTGACCAGACACCTTCGTACCTATTAAAAACTGGCTAATGTGTTGGTCCAGTGTCACTTAGATTATACCTGAAGATCATGGTTCACCAGCAGCCCCAAATATGTCAAGAATAAGCTACAGGCCAGACGAAACAAGCTTGTAAGAATTGTTCTTAAACTCCCCCCTCATAGTCAATTTGAGGTCGAACATGTTTTGTCTGTACCGCTGTAATTTGTCTGTATTAATATAATTATAATGTATTTATGTACAAAAAAAGCAGGGACCACAATGGAAATAAATTCCCGACTTTATTGTGCAATCCCCGTCACAACAATATGTGTACTTTGTGTATACTGTATACGTATTTTTGCTTTTACCTGACACAATTATCAATCAATCCAAACTGTGCAACAGCCATTTGATGAATGGAAAGAGACATCTGTTACAACAAAACACAAAGTTTAATAATAACATTAAAAGATTGTCAAGGCAAGGATTCGATACTGCGTAGGCCTACAAGGTAGGGAGGAAGTACTTTCTGTTTGTCGAAATTGACATGGTCTATTTATTGTGGTGTTGAAAAAGCAAACCATGATACTGAAGTGGCCGAAGTCGGTATGCTTTGTTTATTGGTTGTGTGTTGCATTGGCACAGAAAGTTGTTGGGGGAAAATGTGTTGCATATATTTTATATAATTATAAATAGGCCGTCATTGTAAATAAGAATTTGTTCTTAACTGACTTGCCTAGTTAAAAAAAAGGGTTAAATTAAAAATAAAATAATAATATGGCATCAAAATGTTGAAAATCTGATTTGTCTGCAGCTGTAGCGTCGTAGTGTAATACATCGTAGTGTAATAAAACAGGCAGCGAGAGTGAGCTCGCCCATGGTGGTCGGCGAAACCTCTACCTTCTGACCCGTAGCCCTGCGTGACATCGACTGTGCCACAAAGCATGCTGAACAGGCAGTTAACCCACTGTTCATAGGCCGTCATTGAAAATAAGAATTTGTTCTTAACTGACTTGCCTAGTTAAATAAAGGTTAAATAAAAATAAATAATAAACACGTGTCACACGTGTCACGAAATTTCATTAAATAGCCGTGTCTTTTTAGCGTGATTTTATCCCCAATTAGCTGCTTTTGAGGCAGCGGTACACTTCCTGGGGTCCAAAAAGTGAACAAAACAACATATCATATACAAAATATACATAAATATACACTGTATATATACAACAGTATGTGGACACCTCTTCAAATGAGTGGATTCGGCTATTTCAGCCAGGTGTATAAAATCGAGCACACAGCCATGCAATCTCCCTAGACACATTGGCAGTAGAATGACTTTACTGAAGAGCTCAGTGACTTTCAATGCTGCACTTTTCTGCCCTGCCAGAGCTGCCCATCTTAAATGTAATTGCTGTTATTGTGAAGTGGAAATTTCTAGGGGTAACAACTGGTCAGCTACGAAGTGGTAGGCCACACAAGCCCAATAATGTTTGTACCATGTTGTGTTGTCATGTGTTGCTGCCTTGCTATGTTGTTGTCTGATGTTTCTCTTTACTTAGTGTTGTGTTGTCTCTCTTGTTGTGATGTGTGTTTTGTCCTATATTTATATTGCACTTTTATTTTTTTTTATCCCAGGCCCGTCCCCTGAGGAGGCCTTTTGGTAGGCCATCATTGTGAATTAGAATTTGTACTTAACTGACTTGCCTAGTTAAATGTAAGTAAACAAATAAATAATAATAAATAAAAAAGCTCACAGAATGGGATCGCCGAGTGCTGAAGAGCTTAAAAATGGTCTGTTCTTGGCTGCAACACTCACTACCGAGTTCCAAACGGCCTCTGGAAGCCAAGTCAGCACAATAACTGTTTTGTGGGGAGCTTCATGAAATTGCTTTCCATGGCCTTGCAGCCACACACAAGCCTAACTATGCCCCATGCACAATGTAAAGCTCGCCGCCATTGGACTCTGGAAATGCAATTTTGGTGGATGCCAAGAGAACGCTACCTGCCCGACTGCATAGTGTCAACTGGAAACTTTGGTGGAGGAGGAATAAGGATCTGGGGCTGTTTTTCATGGTTTTTGCGAGGCCCCTTAGTTCCAGTGAAGGGAAATCTTACAGCCTACATTGATATTCTATAGTACAGTTTGGGGAAAGCCCTTTCCTGTTTCAGCATGACAATGCCCCGTGCACAAAGCGAGATCCACACAGAAATGGTTTGTTAAGATTGGTGTGGAAAAACTATTTATTTATCCCCCAATTTTGTGGTATCCAATTGGTAGTTACAGTCTTGTCTCATTGCTGCAACTCCCGTACGGATTCAGGAGAGTGAAGGTCAAGAGCCGTGCGTCCTCCGATACCCAAACAAGCCGCACTGCTTCTTGACACAATGCCTGCTTAACCCAGAAACCAGCCACACCAATGTGTCAGAGGAAACACGTAGACTTGGCGACCGTGTCAGCGTGCATGCACCCGGCCCGCCACAGGAGTCTCTAGAGCATGATGGGAGAAGGACATCCCTGCCCGCCAAACCCTCTCCTTATGGACGACACTGGGCCAAATGTGCACCACCCCATGGGTCTCCCGGTCGCGGCCAGCTGCGGCAGAGCCTGGACTCAAACCAGGATGTCTAGTGGCACAGCCTTGGACCACTGCGCCACTCGGAAGGCTGTAGAAGAACTTGACTGGCCTGCACAGAGCCCTGATCTCAATCCCATTGAACACCTTTGGGATGAATTGGAACGCCAACTGCGAGCCAGGCCAAATCGCCCAACATCAGTGCCCGACCTGGCTCTTGTGGCTGAATGAAATTAAGTCCCCTTCAGCAATGTTCCAGCATCTAGTGGAAAGCCTTCCTAGAAGAGTGGAGGCTGTTATAGCAGCAAAGGGGGGGCCAACTCCATATTGATGCACATGACTTTGGAATGAGACGTTTGAGGAGCAGGTGTCCACATACTTTTGGTCATGTAGTGTACATTTATAATTTCGTCATTCAGCAGACGCTCCCATCCAGAGCGACCAACAGCTAGTGCATTCTTCTTAAGATAGCTAGGCGAGACAACCACATATCACAGTTGTATCCCAACCACATATCACATAGGCTATTTAATACAAATGCGAAATATAATACAAAATGCATAAAAATGTCTCTTCAGTCCCCATTGTGCCATAAGGTGTTATTTTTCTTCTTCTTTGGGTATTGGCAAGCCAACATCGGGTGTGAATGGTAGCCTACTACAGCATCGGGTGTGAATGGTAGCCTACTACAGCATCGGGTGTGAATGGTAGCCTACTACAGCATTGGGTGTGAATGGTAGCCTACTACAGCATCGGGTGTGAATGGTAGCCTACTACATTTACATTTACATTTACAGCATTGGGTGGTGCATTCAGCCTATTGAATGGAACAGTAGTGCATCTAAATCTTTACTACAGCATTGGGTGTGAATGGTAGCCTACTACAGCATTGGGTGTGAATGGTAGCCTATTGAATGGTAGCCTATTACAGCATCGGGTGTGAATGGTAGCCTATTACAGCATTGGGTGTGAATGGTAGCCTACTACAGCATTGGGTGTGAATGGTAGCCTACTACAGCATTGGGTGTGAATGGTAGCCTACTACAGCATTGGGTGTGAATGGTAGCCTACTACAGCATCGGGTGTGAATGGTAGCCTATTACAGCATCGGGTGTGAATGGTAGCCTACTACAGCATCGGGTGTGAATGGTAGCCTATTACAGCATCGGGTGTGAATGGTAGCCTACTACAGCATTGGGTGTGAATGGTAGCCTACTACAGCATTGGGTGTGAATGGTAGCCTACTACAGCATTGGGTGTGAATGGTAGCCTACTACAGCATTGGGTGTGAATGGTAGCCTACTACAGCATATGCAGAAAGTGTTTTTTGTTTCTGTGTTAAATATTTCACTGAATGCAGAAAGTCTAGTATTAACTGACTTTATTATAGAATAAATAACGTTTATCGCAAAAGAAAAATCCATTTAGATGTAAAATTGCAGTAGCCTATGTCATTCCTCTCCATTTCGTGCTTTTTCTTTATTTAACCAATTGCTCTCTTTTCTGTTGCTGAACTTCATGTGGGCTAAAGTGCTTACAGAACCAGTAAACTTGTAACTTAATCTTGATCTTACAGTTCCACCTAACCTGTTGTACCCTAATCTTGATATAGCCTACATTCATCAGTACCAGTAGCTTTACTTTCATCAATACCAGTAGCTTTACATTCATCAATGCCAGTAGCTTTACATTCATCAATGCCAGTAGCTTTACATTCATCAATGCCAGTAGCTTTACATTCATCAATGCCAGGAGCTTTACATTCATCAATGCCGGTAGCTTTACATTCATCAATGCCAGTAGCTTGACATTCATCAATACCAGTAGCTTTACATTCATCAATGCCAGTAGCTTTACATTCATCAATGCCAGTAGCTTTACATTCATCAATGCCAGTAGCTTTACATTCATCAATGCCAGTAGCTTTACATTCTATGGCAAAAATCTACCACCTCAAGGCTCTATAGTATTGCGTTTGACAAATATTTTTTAATAAATCTGCACAACTGCAAATTGATTGTAAATGGCACATTATTCCTATGTGGTGACAGGGAGACACGAATAGCTGGATTCTCAATCCTTATGACAATCCTTATGACAGTTACTTACTCATCAATGTAGGCTAGGAATACTACTGTAGGCTTGCTGTTTTGTTCATACCTTCTAACAAGGTTCTGTATGTGACTTTATTGCATTTTTTTGTCGACATTTAACTGTTTTTTGAGTGGCCTTGACGGGATAATGTATGCGTTGTTGTAAAAACATAACGCTCTTGTGACACGCGTCTCGAATCACCAGGGTAGGCTAGTCCATCTTTTTCATGCATGAACTGATAGGACGAGAGGTTGGACATACGACTAATTTAAGTTGTACAGCAGCTGCCAACTGACCCACAAGCAAAGTAGTTTATTTAAAAAACATGACTTTTAGTACCCTCTGGTCTCTTGACATACAAAAGCTGAAAGGTTTTTCTAACCCTATTTGGAAGGAGTGAAAAAGCAAAATTCTGTGAGTGACAATTGGCCCATAAGTTCTGTATATGTATGCAGCCTCTCATAAACTAAACTTGAGAATTTAAATTACACAATTTGTGTCAGTCACAGAAGATAAGGCATGATAGCCCACCTGCTGGTATGGTAGTACTATGCATTACATTCATTGTTCCCGAGAAATAGAAACAAAGGAGAGATAAGACTGGACAAACTCTATTCAAGAGACAGGAAATAGAGACAACGACCACGTTTCCATCCACAGTTGGAAACGTGGACAGACTATTGTCATACCAAATAAAAAATCACTACAGCTGTGATGGAAACAGGAAGTGGCGGTATAATTCTATAAATGTGACAGACAATTTGTTCGTTCCACATGGTGGGATCTTTTTGTGTCCAAAATGAATCCGCATGAAATGGCTATGGAAAATGCATTTATGTGCAAATATTGACATAAAAACATTATATTGAAGTAAACTTGGATTCACATGATTATATGTGTTGTCCTCCTATGACTTGGATGCAATTTAGTACCCTACAAATGATGTTATGATGAACTTCACAGAGTGGTGAAAGTGCACAGTGATGAGCTTGGTGCTCTTTTCAAATAAATATCCAGGGTCTTATTCTGGTGACATGATGATCGATGCTTTGATTTATTAGGGTCCCCATTAGCCAATGGCATCAGCTAGTCTTACTGGGGTCCAACATATAACGAAAAAGACATTAAATACAAAGACTTTACAATTTACATACATTTAAAAACATTAACATGTAGCGTGTGTGTGCATCAATCAGTTACACATACATGGCAGTACATACACACAACAAGTAGGTCACATGGGGGAGAGGTGTTGTGCCGTGCGGTGTTGCATTATTTGTTTTTGGGAACCAGGTTTGCTGGTCACTTGTGCTATATAAGATGGAAGGGAGCTCCATGCACTAATGGCTCTGTATAATACTGTGTGTTTCCTTGAATTTGTTCTGGACCTGGGGACTATAAATAGACCCCTGGTGGCATGTTGCTTGGCTGCCATTTGACAAATACAAACATTTTTCTTTTATTCATTATGATCTCATCATATAGGCTAGCCTATAGGCACTTTATCTGTGAACTGTTGGCTGGACCACATGTGCCAAGACCAGAGTGGGCACATTTGTTATTTGAAAAAGCAATGAAAACAAATGTAATTTTATACTTGAAAATGTAAGTGAAAAATTACCATTTATGTGCACCAAAGTTATTTTAGAAGGGTATAATGCTTTGTTTTTGTTTCAACTGCTTGATTGGCCCTTTAAATTATAAAGTCAAACTCAATGTGACTTGGATTCAAAAATATTAATGCTAAGACTGGTGGAAGGAAACTCTCTCTCGCCCATGTTTACACCAATCCAATGCTTTTTCACCTCAGTAGGACATGCAAGAAGAATCAAGTTGGCTACAAAGACGATTACCCCATGTGGATAAATTATATGAAGCATAAAAAAAGCCAAGAACAAGATGACGGAAACAGGAGATAATTTCCTAAATGTCGACAGACAATTTGTTCATTCCACATGGTGGGATCTTTTTGCCGGTAAAATGAATGACGTTAAAGGAAACTTGGAGTTACATGATGATATGATATGTGGTCCTCCCACTACAACTCAGAAAAGCATGCAGTTTATTATGCTACAGAGGAAAGAAGTTATGATGAACTTCTCAGGAGACGTGATGATCGATGATTGGCAGCCATTTGACAAATATAAATCTTGCTCCTGTCCATAATAATCTCATAATTTGCTAATTAACACAGTTTTTTATGACAACCATCAGTAGCCTACAATTTGAAAATGTGATGGAAATACATTGAGCAGGCAGAATTTAAACGCTCACAGCAGTAGAAATCCTATTTTTCGAGCTGAAAGACAATGGCCAGAGCTTTCCCATGATGTTGCACAATGATTTAAGTCCATAAATCCTCTACAACAAGGTTCACAGGATGATAGAAAAGACCGTACCAGTTGGTTATCAAAGCAAGCACTATATACAGTGCCTTGCGAAAGTATTCGGCCCCCTTGAACTTTGCGACCTTTTGCCACATTTCAGGCTTCAAACATAAAGATATAAAACTGTATTTTTTTTGTGAAGAATCAACAACAAGTGGGACACAATCATGAAGTGGAACGACATTTATTGGATATTTCAAACTTTTTTAACAAATCAAAAACTGAAAAATTGGGCGTAACTCAGCCATCTCTTAAGGCGGCGTGATTTATCGGTAACTCAGCCATCGCTTAAGGCCGGTGTGATTTAGGGCTTCTAACCCCTTTTAAACATTACGTGTTTAAGCTACATACTTCTGGGTTGTACAATGTTTGTATTTGTCTATTTATTATACATCAGTTGGTAACAACCATTATGTGTTATTGAAAGGGGTTGAGCTAGAGCAGTTTTTGAGAGACAAGGGCGGACCCAGAAGGGGCCCTGAGCCTGGTTTTTTTTTTAACAAAAAAATCCCTGTAGAGTAAGAATGGTTTTCACTTTTAATAGTTTGTAGCTATCTATGAAAAAGCTGAGACTCTCATGAACACGTGTAACATGTTTTGCTCTATGACGCTCACAAGCTACACAATAGTTGTTAGAAGGTAAGGGGTTCTTTGACATAGAATATCATAGGACATCCCGGGACATAGTGTCTATAATACATTAATAAGCTCACGTAGTTGCTGTCAAAAACTCCACACAGTTGTCACTAACTAGTTGGATATTAATTTCTCACTGAAGAAACAATTTTTGTACTACGGCATTCTAATAAATTCACTTTTATCAGGTTTTTGCTTTGGCGGACTTTAATTTTAATTTTAAATTTTTACATTTGTCAATAAAACTCTTGATTGCAACTGTTTTGTCAAATTGTTTTGTGTTCTATGTGTAGTCCTGGTTGTCCTGTAAAGAAAATTGCAAAACAGTTCAGTTCATTGTGAGGCAAAATATAAGGTCTGGATATAAAGGTAAATGAAGGTCAGAATTATAATATTTTATTTGCTTGGGTCTTGGGACTGATAGATTTTCCCAATCTCTTTTAGCTTTTATCAAACTGTCAACTTTGATATTATTTGGTTCATGAGAATACGTTTTCCAAAATGTCCAAGGTGGAGGAAAATTATCCTGACGGACCTTATGGGTCCTTGTGGCAAATGTATTCAACATGTGGAAACAGCCTACATACAAAGTTTATAGTCTCTAGGTCAAACGGGGCAACAGATATGAGGGTTCGTGAGACTGCTTATAACAGCGACCCCTGTAAGCCAATCGGTGCCATTATTTTTGACCAAGTTACTATGTCCTCTAGTTTCTGTGTGCCAAATTAGAAAAAAAGTTAACAATCTATGCTTAAGTTATTTGACCATTTTAAGGAGAACTAACAAAACACCTATGTCAATTACAATGATTTAGTTAACACACCCTGTACACTACCTAGCATCTGAAATGGTGTTGCGAATTGGGAATTCACAGAGCCACGGATATTTGTCTTACCTGGTCCGTGAGACGATTCTAGCTAGTGTATCCCTCTGATTGTTATTCGACTGTTGTTGGATGTGGCTGTCCAGTTTATCAAGTCCCAGATTCCATCCAGCAGGCTCCCAATTACTTTTTATGATTTAAAATAAAAATTCAAGTACAATTTGCTCTTTAGCGCCAACAGTTGACTACCTGATAGGCCAGTTCCAGAAGAACTGAGCGCACATTTCAGCACCCCAGGATGTCCATTTACCTTGCAGTCTCCCCCCTCATAGCAAATAGCTGACAAAACAATCCAAGCACTGGGTGCCTCTGGGGGGGGGGGGGGTTGCCCCTGTGACAACAATTTTGGACCCCCTTGTGGCCCCCCTAAATGTGGAGTATGAAATAATTTTTACATAACTAATTTTTGCTATCGTTCTTTCTGTACATCTGTTATTAGACAGTGGCAACGCGGAACATGGTATTTTGCCTGCTAATGCCTGCAATGCAGTGAAGAAAACGATATGACAACAATAACGTCTAATGTAACTGGCCCCTCTAACAGTACAACTGGCACCAGCTTGGCCCCCCCAGTTGAAATGGTCTAGAACCACCACTGCTGGGCGCACAGCCTGGGCACCCGGAGCTCCTGCTGGCAGAGTAGTAACTGAGCAGCTTGTTTTGTCTACACACATTTACTGCACTTTTATGAGCATTTTAAACATAAGTGTGTTATATAATTCATTATTTATTAGAGAAACACTTTTCCATCAAAGAAAGTTTCTGTCAAACAGAAACATTTTGTGGATATTTTAGAACCTTTCTCCTATTTAGTTGCCCTTTCCATTACACGTGCCACAAGTTATTTTTGTGCCAGTGTTTTTGTTGAATATACCTGGGTCATTGGAAACCTGCCTATTGAGAGAGGAAGGTATTTCTCTTGTCTAGTGATACCTTTAATCTTCTCCACTCATTTTCTTCTCTCTTATGTACTCTGTTGAATAGTGGTGCTTGAGTGGACAGTCAATATTTGTATAGAGAGAGGGTGTGTGTGTAACAGTAGAGCAAGGGGAACCACTACTTCAAGGTCTCAGAGCAAGTGACGTCACCGATTGAAACGCTATTAGCGCGCACCACCGCTAACTAGCTAGCCATTTCACATTTATTTTATTTGACCTTTATTTAAGCAGGGAGTCATGCTGAAACGGCGCCCTCTTTCTCAGATGAACCCAGCATGAAAACATCAAACGATTACACTATACTGTACATATTTACAGTTTATACACATGGAAAAGCAAACACAAAACATGAAAACCTCAATACAATCATGAAACAAACACATTCTTCAGTAAAAACGCCATCTAACATCCACCTGAATTGCCCTAGAAGGACCAACTTTAAGGATTTTTTCGAGATCATTCCACATGAGAAGCTCAAAAAAACAAAAAACAGATTAACCTAAATCGGTGGATTTAAAAAAATAAGTATTTTTATTTCACCTTTATTTAACCAGGTAGGCCAGTTGAGAACAAGTTCTCATTTACAACTGCGACTTGGCCAAGCAAAGCAGTGTGACACAAACAACAACACCGTGTTACACATGGAATAAACAAACGTACAGTCAATAACACAATAGAAAAGTCTATATACAGTATACAAAATTGGGTTTAATTATTTATTTACTAAAAACCTAACTAATCACACAGAATTCACATACACAAAGAATGAATTATACTGTAGGAAGGGAATGTGTTTGAAAAGTTTTATAGCCCTTGTCCCTTCACAAGGGAGGGCCACTGATTGAGCAGCCCTATCTTATGAAAATCCAAATCTCACATTTTAGAAGCTAAAATCACATTAAATTCCATCACAAATTTCACATTCAAACATTTAAATTGAACAACAATTCCATGTGAATCTGATAACTCTAATGTGTAGACTTTCCACTGTAGAGTTTGTCATCTTATCATTGATGAGAATGTCTCAGATGACAACCGAACTGACATCATATTCATTAAGTACCACTGCATATGTTCAATTGTTCGGATTACCAGAATATAGTTAATTTCCCCCCCACAACCTGATGTTCCCAGAATCTCTATGTTAACCAAGTTTAAAAAAAAATGTAACCTCAGTAGGTTAGAGAAGGGAAAGGGGGAAATAGGTATTTATGACTGTCATAATCCTATCCCCCAGGCCAACATCATGACAGTGCTTAGGGTCATTGTCCTGTTGGAAGGTGAACCTTCGCCCAAGTCTGAGGTCCTGAGTGCTCTGAAGCAGGTTTTCATCAAGGATCTCTCTGTACTTTGCTCCGTTCATTTTTTGCCTCGATCCTGACTAGTACTCTAGTCCCTGCCGCTGAAAAACATCCCCAAAGCATGATGCTGCCACTACCATGCCTCACCGTAGGGAAGGTGCCAGGTTTCCTCCAGACGTGACGCTTGGCATTCAGGCCAAAGAGTTCAATATTGGTTTCATCATCAGACCAGAGAATCTTGTTTCTCATGGTCTGAGAGTCTTTCGGTGGCTTTTGGCAAACTCCAAGCGGGCTGTCATGTGCCTTTTACTGAGAAGTGGCTTCCGTCTGGCCACTCTACCATAAAGGCCTGATTTGGTGGAGTGCTGCAGAGATGGTTGTCCTTCTGGAACATTTTAGAGCTCTGTCAGAGTAACCATTAGGTTCTTGGTCATCTCCTTAACCAAGGCCCTTCTCCCCCGATTGCTCAGTTTGGCGGGGGGGGGGGGGTGTCTTTCCAAGTCGTGTCCAATCAAGTTATAGAAACATCTCAAGGATGATCAATGGAAACCGGATGCACCTGAGCTCAATTTCGAGTGTCATAGCAAAGGGTCTGAATACCTATGTAAATAAGGTATTTGATTTCTTATTAATATTTTTTTTAATACATTAGATAATATTTCTAAAAGCCTGTTTTCACTTTGTCATAATGGGGTATCGTGTAGACTGCTGAGGATTTTTTTCTTTTAATCAATTTTAGAAGAAGGCTAACGTAACAAAAAAAGAAAAGGTCAAGGAGTCTGATACTTTTCGAAGGTACTTTCTTTCGTAGTTAAAAGGGATTTAAGTTGAATATTTACAAAGAATTCTATCATTTCTGCTGCTAGGCAAGATCATTTGAAATGGGGTGATAATCCAGATCCTGGGGATGATACCAGAAATAATTGTTAGATTAAAATGGAGTGTTAAAGATTCTGCAATCAGATCAGCAGAAAGCTGCAGCAAGAAAGGATCAAGCAAATCAGTCGCTGTGGGTTTTATTTTTTAATTTATTTTTACAATAATCTTGCACAAGGTGTCTAGCACATCACAAGTCCAAAGCTGTTGTGATGAAAGCAAAGATTAACTAGAAGTTGACGGAACTGATTAAAAACATCAATTCTTATTTATCTCAGTTATGATGCTAGAGTTTGACACAACTTGCTTAAGAAGGAAAGTAGAGGAATTTCCACGCTCCAGTGCATTTACTGTTTTCCCAAATTCTAACAGATCACCAGTAGAGTCGGAGATAGAATTTAGGAAGCAGCTAGATTTAGCTTTCTTGATTGAGGTAGTACATCTCTTTCTCAATTGCATGAAAAGCTGCCTATCAGCTAGAGGGTCCGTTTTTCTAACCCAGGCCTGATTTCTCAGCATAACAAGATCTGAAAGTTTGAGAGAGAGACTAGCCATCTTAATGCACTTCCGGTACAGTATAACTTCTATATGCACTGAGCATGCTATGACAGGTACTAGGGTGTGGGTCAATGGGATATGAATGCCAATCTGCTTTCAGCAGCTATTGCTAGTCAGGTTCTACCAGTTGGATTAGTCTACAGTTTGTTTACATAACACTTACAGTATCCCACAGTCTCAGAAAAAAAGGTTGCACATTGTACTTAAAGGGGTACAAATGCTTGTCACTGTAGTGGTACCCTGTAAAGTATGCCCACTGTACCATTAGTTATAGGTAGGAGAGAGTGGGCTAAGTTGACCCAAATAGTTAGTTGAGCCGCCTCTTGTTTCTGGCAAACCGTCCATACACCAAATATGAAATCATTCCATGGAGTATGTGAAGGAAGAAACAACATGGAAAAAGTGGTGAGCAAGTTGGGTCCAAAAAACATAGTTAAATTAATATATTGTGTTATAGGTTTAATGATGCTTGTATCTAAACCAAAGTACATTTAAAAAAATTGTAAATCAGTTGGGGTCTATAAGCTACAATGTGAGATCCTAAACCTATCATGAAAGTATATCATGTATGGGCTAATATAGTCAATATGTTTGCCTTGGCTTAGGTTGAGCCAATGTCCATTGGTTAAGTTCAGCCAATGGCCACCATAGACCATACAAATTCTAACATTTTGTCAGTTGTATGCAATGTATCATGCATTTAAACTATTGTTAAAGAGCAGACATCGTCATGCCCAGTGGATACAAATGTAAAACCAGCACGTTTAGCCCCCCAAGGAATTGAGAGAAGGGAAGAAGTCCATTCAGCAGCAGCAAGAGATGGAGAAAATAGACTGAATGGTACATTGACAAAAAATAAAAGGACCACGTACCTGTGTGAAAGAGAGCTATGTGTCACACCCTGACCATAGTTTGCTTTGTATGTTTCTATGTTTTGTTTGGTCAGGGTGTGATCTGAGTGGGCATTCTATGTTACATGTCTAGTTTGTCTATTTCTATGTTTGGCTTGATATGGTTCTCAATCAGAGGCAGGTGTTAGTAATTGTCTCTGATTGGGAACCATATTTAGGTAGCCTGTTTGGTGTTGGGTTTTGTGGGTGATTGTTCCTGTCTCTGTGTTTGCACCAGATAGGGCTGTTTTGGTTTTTCACATTTCTTGTTTTGTTAGTCTATTCATGTATAGTTTCTTTATTAAAGAACCATGAATAATAACCACGCTGCGTTTTGGTCCGCCTCTCCTTCAACTCAAGAAAACCGTTACAGAATCACCCACCACAACAGGACCAAGCGGCGTGGTGACAGGCAGCGGCAGCAGGAGCAGCGTGAGGAGTACTGGACATGGGAGGATAAGTTGGACGGAAAAGGACCCTGGGCACAGCCTGGAGAATATCGCTGCCCTAAAGAAGAGCTGGAGGCGGCGAAGGCGGAGAGGCGCTGGTATGAGGAGGCAGCACGGCAGCGTGGATGGAAGCCTGAGAGTCAGCCCCAAAAATGTATTGGGGAGGAGGCACACAGGAAGTGTGGTGAAGCCAGGTAGGAGACCTGCGCCAACTTCCTGTGCTTACCGGGGGGCGAGAGAGACCGGGCAGGCACCGTGTTATGCGGTGGAGCGCACGGTGTCCCCAGTGCGGGTGCATAGCCCGGTGCGGTACATACCAGCTCCGCGTATCGGCCGGGCTAGAGTGAGCATCGAGCCAAGTGCCATGAAGCCGGCTCTACGCATCTGGTCTCCAGTGCGTCTCCTTGGGCCGGCTTACATGGCACCAGCCTTGCGCACGGTGTCCCCGGTTCGCCTGCATAGGCCAGTACGGGCTATTCCACCTCGCCGCACTGGCAGGGAGACCGGGAGCATTCACGGTCCGGTCTATCCAGTACCACCTCCATGCACCAGCCCTCCGGTGGCAGCTCCCCGCACCAGGCTTCCTGTGCGTGTCCTCGGCCCAGTACCACCAGTGCCAGCACCACGCATCAGGCCTACAGTGCGCCCCGCCTGTCCAGTGCTGCAGGAGCCTCCCGCCTGTCCAGCGCTGCCGGAGCCTCCCGCCTGTCTAGCGCTGCCGGAGCCTCCCGCCTGTCCAGCGCTGCCGGAGCCTCCCGCCTGTCCAGCGCTGCCGGAGCCTCCCGCCTGTCCAGCGCTGCCGGAGGCCCTCTGTCCAGTGGGGTCATTTAGAAGGGTCGCCGTGGTTAGGAGGCCACGGAAGCGGACAAGGTGTTGGACTAAGACTATGGTGAAGTGGGGGCCATGTCCAGCACCAGAGCTGCCACCGGGGACAGATGCCCACCCAGACCCTCCCCAATAGGTTCAGGTTTTGCGGCCGGAGTCCGCACCTTGGGGGGGGGGGTACTGTCACACCCTGACCATAGTTTGCTTTGTATGTTTCTATGTTTTGTTTGGTCAGGGTGTGATCTGAGTGGGCATTCTGTTACATGTCTAGTTTGTCTATTTCTATGTTTGGCCTGATATGGTTCTCAATCAGAGGCAGGTGTTAGTCATTGTCTCTGATTGGGAACCATATTTAGGTAGCCTGTTTGGTGTTGGGTTTTGTGGGTGATTGTTCCTGTCTCTGTGTTTGCACCAGATAGGGCTGCTTTGGTTTTTCACATTTCTTGTTTTGTTAGTCTATTCATGTATAGTTTCTTTATTAAAGAACCATGAATAATAACCACGCTGCGTTTTGGTCCGCCTCTCCTTCAACTCAAGAAAACCGTTACACTATGATAGAGTAGCAGAGGCACACAAGGTCTTATCTGATGACATGGAGTCTGAGCTTGATAAACATGTCAAGAATCTCGCAGACCAGTTTTATGGAGAGAACTTGCCTACAAATTGGCACATAAAAACAACATCCCTGTCCCAGACAACTGCTCAAGAAATGGAAGGATAAGTGATATTGAACAGAGATCTATGTAGGCATGCATTTAAGATATACAATATCACACCCCCAATCCATTAATTAAACTTTGACCGACCATCACCCACTGTCACAGAACACCATCACCCACTGTCACAGAACACCATCACCCACTGTCACAGAACACCATCACCCACTGTCACAGAACACCATCACCCACTTACCCCAAGGTGGCTCAACGTACCCTTTTCTTTATGCTCAATTTACCCAATACTCGGGGTAATTTTTTTCTAGAGACTAGTTTTGAAAACACAGCTTGTCAAAAGTAGTTATGTTTACATGAGTTGTGATTATTTCCAGGGAAAAATGTCTGAAAATGAATGTAGATAGTGTCTTTGTTAGAAATAATACTATATTTCTCTTGAAATAGTGATGCTGAATGTAAAAAATGGCTCAACTTACCCAACTCTTCCCTACATAATTGTGACCAAGCAGTGTGACCTCAAAACAACCAATAGTGCACCTTAGGGGACAAGATAGTACCTTTTATTATTAGTCTATATACACCTTATCCAAATACATTTAAACTCAGTTTTTCACAATTCCTGACATTTAATCCCAGTAAAAATTAGGATCACCACTTTATTTTAAGAATGTGAAATGTCAGAATAATAGTAGAGAATGATTGATTTCAGCTTTTATTTCTTTCATCAACATTCTCAGTGGGTCAGAAGTTTACATACACTCAATTAGTATTTGGTAGCATTGCCTTTAAATTGTTTAACTTGGGTCAAATGTTTTGGGTAGCCTTCCACAATCTTCCCACAATAAATTGGGTGAATTTTGGCCCATTCCTCCTGACAGAACTGGTGTAACTGAGTCAGGTTTGTAGGCTTCCTTGCTCGCACACACTTTTTCAGTTCTGCCCACAAATGTTCTATATGATTGAGGTCAGAGCTTTGTGATGGCCACTCCAATACCTTGACTTTGTTGTCCTTAGGCCATTTTGGCCAACTTTGGAAGTATGCTTGGGGTCGTGTATAGTGACTAGGCAACAGGATAGATAATAGACAGTAACAGCAGCGTATGTGGTGAGTGTGAAAGTTTGTGGGTGTATGTGTGTGTTGGGGTGTCAGTGTAAGTGTGTGGGCAGAGTTAAATGGGTGTGCATAGAGTTAGTGCAAAAAAGTGTCAATGCAGGTATTATTATTTTTTTTTTAACTAGGCAAGTCAGTAAAATTTTACAATGATGGCCTACTCCGGCCAAACCCTCCCCTAACCCGGATGACGCTGGGCCATTTGTGTGCCACCCTATGGTACTTCCGATCACGGCCGGTTGTGATACAGCCCGGGATCTAACCAGAGTCTGTGGTGATGCCTCTAGCACTGAGATGCAGTGCCTTAGACCGCTGCCCCTCACAGGAGGTAGCCCGGGTAGCCATTTGATGAGCTATTTAGCAGTCATGTTTAGCAGTCTTATGGCTTGGGGGTAGAAGCTATTCAGCGTCCTGTTGGTTCCAGACTTGGTGCACTGGTACCGCTTGCCGTGCAGTAGCAGAGAGATGATCAATGGCCTGGGTGGCTGGAGACTGTACATTTTATGTTTTTTTGAATTTGGAAAAGGCACATTCAAAGGTATAGCTGCGGGAAGTAGTTTTTGTCGACGGGGGGGTAGACAAATATTTTTGTCATTGCTGGCACTGCAGATGGATATATCGGTCTGCTAATACAGGACTATTAAAGGCCCAATGTACTACTTTATTGTTGTCATTTTTTTCTTCAGATTTTCAGGGGGTGTTGCTGCACCCTCACAACCCCTAATTCCCATGGCTATGAACGAAGGCGGAGAGTTGACTCCGAAAGCCAATCATTTTCACTGGTGCCCACTTGGGGTAGTGTCATTTTCAACCAAATTATATACAACATTTATTCAAAACAATATATAGTATGCCAACAATGCTAGCACCGTAAATGATCTTAATCGGGATAATTTGTGCTTCTCACAGCCAATTAGCCAGCAGCCGCTGGTAGTCAGCGTTCCACTCATACCTACCTTTCCAATATGAACTTCCCCAGACTCTTGAGAACAATGCGACTGAGGCCTGGAAGCAGAGGCTACTTTATTACAGGTGTTCTGTTTGGACCAAACAGTGTTTGGCCAGCCACCTCAACCCCAATGCCATCACAGAGCTCAACCTTTTTAGGTATGCCAGTTAAGTTCTACACCCCTTGTAAAGTGGATTAATGTGCTTAATTTTAAGGAGTTATTTGGCCACTTTAGTTGTGATACAAACTTTGTCAAAACATTATAGGCCTGTGGGCTAAGCTACATGAGGTGTGTGATTCTGATTTTTAAAAAAAAATGTTTCTTGCCTTACGCAAGGTCATCATTCACAAGTGATAATATAGAATTTACAAGTGATAGGCTAATATTGTCACCCATCAGATTATTCTTGATTTAATCTTGTCTTTATATATACTAAATAATAAACTCAGCAAAAAAATAAACGTCCTCTCACTGTCAACTGTGTTTATTTTCAGCAACTTAACATGTGTAAATATTTGTATGAACATAACAAGATTCAACAGCTGAGACATAAACTGAAAAAGTTCCACAGACATGTGACTAATAGAAATATAATAATGTGTCCCTGAACAAAGGGGGGGGGGGTCAAAATCAAAAGTAACAGTCCGTATCTGGTGTGGCCACCAGCTGCATTAAGTACTGCAGTGCATCTCCTCCTCATAGACTGCACCAGATTTGCCAGTTCTTGCTGTGAGATGTTACCCCACTCTTCCACCAAGGCACCTGCAAGTTCCCGGACATTTCTGGGGGGGAATGGCCCTAGCCCTCACCCTCCGATCCAACAGGTCCCAGATGTGCTCAATGGGATTGAGATCCGGGCTCTTCGCTGGCCATGGCAGAACACTGACATTCCTGTCTTGCAGGAAATCACGCACAGAATGAGCAGTATGGCTGGTGGCATTGTCATGCTGGAAGGTCATGTCAGGATGAGCCTGCAGGAAGGGTACCACATGACGGACGAGGACGTCTCTCCCTGTAATGCACAGCATTGAGATCGCCTGCAATGACAACAAGCTCAGTCCGATGATGCTGTGACACACTGCCCCAGACCATTGACGGACCCTCCCCCTCCAAATCGATCCCACTCCAGAGTACAGGCCTTGGTGTAACGCTCATTCCTTCAACGATAAACGCAAATCCGACCATCACCCCTGATGAGACAAAACCGCGACGCGTCAGTGAAGAGCATTTTTTTCCAGTCCTGTCTGGTCCAGCGACTGTGGGTTTGTTCCCATAGGCGACGTTGTTGTCGGTGATGTCTGGTGAGGACCTGCCTTACAACAGGCCTACAAGCCCTCCGTCCAGCCTCTCTCAGACTATTGCGGACAGTCTGAGCACTGACGGAGGGATTGTGCGTTCCTGGTGTAACCTGGGCAGTTGTTGTTGCCATCCTGTACCTGACCCGCAGGTGTGATGTTCGGATGTACTGATCCCGTGCAGGTGTTGTTACACGTGGTCTGCCACTGTGAGGATCAGCTGTCCGTCCTGTCTCCCTATAGCGCTGTCTTAGGTGTCTTACAGTATGGCAATATATTGCCCTGGCCACATCTGCAGTCCTCATGCCTCCTTGCAGCATGCCTAGGGCATGTTCACGCAGATGAGCAGGGATCCTGGGCATCTTTCTTTTGGTGTTTTTCAGAGTCAGTAGAAAGGCCTCTTTAGTGTCCTAAGTTTTCATAACTGTGACCTTAATTGCCTACCTTCTGTAAGCTGTTAGAGCCTTAACGGCTGTTCCACAGGTGCATGTTCATTAATTGTTTATGGTTCATTGAACAAGCAGGGAAACAGTGTTTAAACCCTTTACAATCAAGATCTGTGAAGTTATTTGGATTTTTACTAATTATCTTTTAAAGACCGGGTCCTGAAAAAGGGACGTTTCTTTTTTTGCTGAGTTTATATGGTTACTGTTGGTGAGAGTAGTTTCTGAATGTACCAATTTGTAGTGTCTCTCTCTCTCCCTCTCTACTTTAACAAGCATCAATGTTGTTGTCATTCCGCTAGGGAGCTGTTTTTAGCGTATTACGTCTCCAGTCAATAACCGGTGCAGAGTGTGTATGTTTATCCTGTGTTCCCATTTAATTAGCTAGTAAATAAATAATTAAACCTAATTGTGTAGTACTGAATCATAAGTAAGGCTCGGGTTTTTGCAGATGCAAGGAGGTTCAGAATGTTCAGAATGATGATATGATACAAGGTTATGAATGAGAAGTTGACTGTTTATAGATGTGATAGGTAAAGACCTTTTGAGAGTTTAGTGAAAGTGCAAGGCGCCAAATTCAAAACAACAGAAATCTCATAATTAAAATTCCTCAAGCATACAAGTATTTTACACCATGTTAAATATACAATTCTCGTTAATCCAGCCACAGTGTCTGATTTCAAAAAGGATTTACAGCATCAGCACCACAAACGATTATGTTAGGTCACCACCAACTCACAGAAAAACACAGCCATTTTTCCAGCCAAAGAGAGGAGTCACAAAAAGCAGTAATAGAGACAATGAATCACTAACTTTTGATGATCTTCATCAGATGACACTCATGGACTTCATGTTACACAATACATGTATGTTTTGTTTGATAAAGTTCATATTTATATAAAAAAAATCAGAGTTTACATTGGTGCGTTACATTCAGTAGTTCTAAAACATGCGGTGATTGTGCAGAGAGCCACATCAATTTACAGAAATACTCATAATAAACATTGATAAAGATACGACTATTATACATGGAACTTTAGATAAACTTCTCCTTAACCTCTTCCTTCTGCCCTCTACTTTTTTGAACATTCTGTTAAAAATCGTGCAACATTTCAGCGCCCTGCTACTCATGCCAGGAATATAGTATATGCATTTGCTTAGTCTGTGTGGATAGAAAACACTCAGACGTTTATAAAACTGGTTAAATCACTGCTGCGGCTTTACCAGAACGGCATTTACATCGAAAAGCACAGGAAAAACTGATCACTGAAAATGGGAAAATATATCCATGCGCTACTTGAACCCATTGATAAAGGTGAACCACAATTAATTGACTGAGGTTGCAGTACCTACAGCTTCCACACGGTGTCTAGAGTCTTGTCATTTCCCTTCAAGTTTTTTCTTGGTCAAACACATGCAAGGCACCGTATTTCTTCAGGTCTAGGACCGGATATTTTCGTTGAGTTTCTAGCCGGACATTTTTCCAGACGGACAGCTAATGATCTTTACATCGCCTCCTGATGAATTTTATCGCTTATTAACGTTTACTAATACCTAAAGTTGCATTACAAACGTATTTCGAAGTGTTTTGTGAAAGTTTATCGTCGACTTTTTGAAATTTAAAAAATGACGTTACGTTTTGAAAACGCTGTTTTTTTCGTTTATCACACAGTCTACATATAACGATATCTTGGCTTTATATGGACCGATTTAATCGAAATAAAGACCCAATAGTGTTTATGGGACATCTAGGAGTGCCAACAAAGAAGATGGTGAAAGGTAATGACTGTTTTCTATTTTATTGTGCGGTTTGTGTAACGCCGAAATGCTAATTATTTTGTTTACGTCCCCTGCGTGGCTTTTGTGTTGTAGTGTATTGGTGCATGCTATCAGATAATAGCTTCTCATGCTTTCGCCGAAAAGCATTTTAAAAATCTGACTTGTTGTCTGGATTCACAACGAGTGTAGCTTTAATTCGATACCCTGCATGTGTATTTTAATGAACGTTTGAGTTTTAACTAATACTATTAGCATTTAGCGTAGCGCATTTGCATTTCCAGAGCTCTAGTTGGGACGCAAGCGTTTCAGGTAGAAGCAAGAGGTTACTGCAACCGCTGTGTCAGATTTCAATAAAACTTTAAGGAGAAAGCAAACCATGCAATAATCTGAGTACAGCCTTTAGACAACAAAGCAGCCAAAAAGATACTGGGTAGTCAACATTACTCAGAAATATTTTTTTAAATAGTCACTTACCTTTTATTATCTTCATCAGAATGCACTCCCAGGAATCCCAGTTCCACCATAAATGTTTGATTTGTTTTGATGACATCCATCAGTTATGTCCAAATATCTTCTTTTCTTAGGGCGGTTGGTAAACAAATCCAAAAGCGCGTTCAGGTCGCGCCGAACGTCGGACGAAAAGTTCAAAAAGTTCCGTTACAGCCCGTAGAAAAATGCCAAGCTAAGTATGGAATCAATCTTTAGAATGTTTTTAACATAAAACTTAATTAATGTTCCAACCGGACAACTCCTTTGTCTGTACACATGAAGTGGAACCTAGCTACCTTTCACGTGAGCGCGCCAGACCGAGGGTGTGGCACTCTTCCAGACCACTCACTCAAAGAGCCCTTATGAGTCCCTCCTTTAGAGTAGAATCCTCAAAACAGGTTCTAAATACTGTTGACATCTAGTGGACGCCTTGGGAAGTGCAACATAACTAATATCACCCTGTGTCCTCAATGGGGGCTGAGTTGGATTTTTTTCTCAGATTTTTGCCTGCCATATGAGTTATGTTATACTCAGACATCATTCAAACAGTTTTAGAAACTTCAGAGTGTTTTCTACCCAATACTAACAATAGTATGCATACATTAGCATCTGGGACAGCGTAGGAGGCAGTTCACTCTGGGCACGCTATTCATCCAAAAGTGAAAATGCTGCCCCCTATCCCAAAAAGGTTTAAGAATTGCTCTCGTGGTGCCCCAGATCCTAATGAGTTAATTGTTACATGATTAAGTTAATTGGGTAACAATTAAACATGGTTAGTTAATTAATAAATAACAGTCTTCAGATTAATGTTGAAGTCAAGTTACAACATCTGACACTGCCAAAACCCCAGCTATACGAGTGTCGGCTATCACTGGTTAATGCTTTTATTTCACCTTTATTTAACCAGGTAGGCAAGTTGAGAACAAGTTCTCATTTACAATTGCGACCTGGCCAAGATAAAGCAAAGCAGTTCGACACATACAATGACACAGAGTTACTACACATGGAGTAAAATAAACATACAGTCAATAATACAGTAGAAACAAGTCTATATACGATGTGAGCAAATGAGGTGAGATAAGGGAGGTAAAGGCAAAAAAAAGACCATGGTGGCAAAGTAAATACTATATAGCAAGTAAAACACTGGAATGGTAGATTTGCAGTGGAAGAATGTGCAAAGTAGAAATACAAATAATGGTGTTGATGCTTGATGTGATTAAATCTAGGCCTTGGTCCTCTAAAAAGTATCCAGAGTGACACCTACAAATAGTGCATTTGAAGGAGTTTGTTAAAGATGTAAGTAAGATAGAGTTGCTATATTAAGGATTTTGTTCCAAGATGTACGTAAGTATGTTGAATGGAATTTTAAAATTATGCAAACAAAATGTAATGCCTTCTGTTATTATCTGTGTATTTTTTAAATGGGTAACACTTTATTTGGTTAGGTTGTGTAGATCATATAGAGATGGACTATCAGCAACATGTCTATTGACTTTCTCTCCTTTACGACCACTTTACTGGTCGCCATTAGGTCCGCAAAGCTAGTGAGTCAGCTGCATGCACAGTCAGTTCACCATTCGTGCCTACAGTTTGCCCTGGGTTTTCCCAAGGTTTCCTTGTTGCCCAACCTCATTTATTCTTAAGGTCAGAGGCAATTACATTTGTTTCAACTTGGAGCTTGTGGCTTCCACAAGAGCATCTCCACTGTTTGTGTCCAGTACATGCATTGTGCATATACCTGGATTGAGCGAGAGCTTTGAACAAGAGCAACAACTCTGTGTGTCCTGGGCACCTCCCTGCTGGGGCGAGACCTCTCTCTCATCAATTGGATTGTGGAATTATTATATTGGTCTATAATAGCAAGGGGTTACAGACTCTGGAGGGCCTGAGGGCTCACTCCACCAGGGGTATGGCTACAGTACCTCTTGGGCACTGTTCAAGGGTATCTCCTTACAGGATATTTGCGATGCAGCTTGTTGGGCATCCCCCACAGGAGGCTGCTGAGGGGAGGATGGCACATAAATGGCTGGAATGGAGTGGTATCAAACCCATTCCAGCCATTACTATGAGCCCATCCTCCCCAATTAAGGTGCCACCAACCTCCTGTGGCATCCCCTCATACATTTATGAGGTTCTACTGGCTTGACATCACTGCACCTTGGCGCATACTGTCTTCAGTGTCGGGGCCTCTGAGGGTTGATATGTTGAGACTACCTGGCTTCGGAGAGCATGTTTGCGATACGATTTGCGAGTCGGCTATCTCCCACATATGAGATATCGAAACAAATAATTGAAAGAGAGCTCAAGGTTACTTGCGTAACCTAGGTTCTCTGATATGAGTGAGATATCCTTACTCGCAAGAGTGTGAGGAAGTTCAGCATGGTTGAGAATGATCGGAGGCGGACAATTGGCTCCTTATGAGGGGAGGGGCTCACCTCATTCGGCACTTGACCTGTTTGTTTCCAACAGTTGTGTGTAATTGGTTCTTCGAGCTTCTGAGATTCGGGTGAATCCCATGTGTGATATCTCATTTATAATATCAGAGAACCTGGGTTATGCAAGTAACATTACGTTTTTATTGTTGTTATTAATATAATTGCATATAAATCATTATTGCTACAGCTTTCTTTGTTGCTTTTTCTTTGGATAGCGGGTAGTTTGTGAGTGTTACGAACTTAAGGGAGTGACGTCCCTGCCCTACGCCAGTCCCAGGCTCAGCTGGTCCTACTGTCAGTACCTGGTAAAGGCCTCTCCCAAGGTTATGACGTCCATTAATTACCTTGCAGCATTTTGGAGCTTATGGTTACCACACCATTGGATAGATTGAGCATGTCCCTCACACTATTGGTGGCGATGAGAGTGAATTTGATGTTGTGCCTTCTACCAAGTCTCTGGAGGAGTTTTACAGATCTGTTGTGGATTCCACCAAGAGCTGGGTTGAGACCCATGATGTCATGAGGGAATATTACAGCAAACTGGTTGAAATGAGGGATGCACACTAAATGTGAATATTGGTGAAAAGGACAGCAATATGTAAGTAAAACCATTACATTTCTCATGCTCTCCCATTGTTGGGGCTGCAAATTGAATGAGGATTTCAGTTAGCAGGCTCATAATGTATGTCTTACATTATGACCGATGGCCACTAGATGGCAGAAGTACCAAACAACTAAAAGGTTTGACTGTATAGTTTGTATTTGTCTCATTATCTTAATATTGAATATCAAAGAGCTCTGCTAACCAGGTCATCAGGCCCTGAACCTTTCACTGCTGCTTGTGGGGCTCTCAACGTGCATCAGGTAAAAACTGAGCTAGTCTACCTAAAAATCCAGTATTGGTGAATTTTTGTCGAAGTTGGTTTGTATATTGGCATCCTAATGTTGGCATTATCAGAAATGGTCCCTGAGGCAAAGTGACTGTGACAATCCTATGCTAGGAGGTTGGTCAAGTGGGTGCCCATTTCCTTCATTAGCAGAGTGCTTCATTAGCCCAGCTAGGTGCCTGTACCAAATGCCATTGATTTTCCTGGGCCTCATTAAGATTAAAGTTATAAAGATGCCCATTAAGTCAGCTCTTCAAAGCCATAAACAGGAGCGACAAGTGATTAAATATGACTCAACCTCTGGTCAGAGGAGACAAGCTGCTGGGTGGAATAAGGGATAGGCTGATTACCACTGGGCGGCTGTAAGCACAGGCTGATTACCACTGGGCGGCTGTAAGCACAGGCTGATTACCACTGGGCGGCTGTAAGCACAGGCTGATTACCACTGGGCGGCTGTAAGCACAGGCTGATTACCACTGGGCGGCTGTAAGCACAGGCTGATTACCACTGGGCGGCTGTAAGCACAGGCTGATTACCACTGGACGGCTGTAAGCACAGGCTGATTACCA
>NW_027038417.1:7500-30450 GCF_034236695.1 Oncorhynchus nerka | reverse complement strand
CCCCCACTGCCCAATCAACTAGAGCAGTTCTACAGCAGATTGACTCACAAAGCCCCTCCCCATCAGGACTCTACTAAAACTCTCCTCTGGCAGGCGGTTCAGGTCGATCACGACCAAAACCACCAGCCAGATGAACACTTTCATTTCCCCGTGCTGTGACCCCCCCCAACCGGCCAGCTGGGCCATAAAGACTAGAGGACGACACACTCCATGTGACACTCTGCATCAAGCCATCTCTGAGCTGGACACTAAATAACTGCACTATACTGCATCAAGCCATCTCTGAGCTGTACACTAAATAACTCACTATACTGCATCAAGCCATCTCTGAACTGTACACTAAATAACTGCACTATACTGCATCAAGCCATCTCTGAGCTGGACACTAAATAACTGCACTATACTGCATCAAGCCATCTCTGAGCTGTACACTAAATAACTGCACTATACTGCATCAAGCCATCTCTGAGCTGTACACTAAATAACTGCACTATACTGCATCAAGCCATCTCTAAACTGTACACTAAATAACTGCATCAAGCCATCTCTGAGCTGGACACTAAATAACTGCACTATACTGCATCAAGCCATCTCTGAGCTGTACACTAAATAACTGCACTATACTGCATCAAGCCATCTCTGAGCTGTACACTAAATAACTGCATCAAGCCATCTCTGAGATGTACACTAAATAACTGCACTATACTGCATCAAGCCATCTCTGAGCTGTACACTAAATAACAGCACTATACTGCATCAAGCCATCTCTGAGCTGGACACTAAATAACTGCACTATACTGCATCAAGCCATCTCTGAGCTGGACACTAAATAACTGCACTATACTGCATCAAGCCATCTCTGAGCTGTACACTAAATAACTGCACTATACTGCATCAAGCCATCTCTGAGCTGGACACTAAATAACTGCACTATACTGCATCAAGCCATCTCTAAACTGTACAGAACTCATGTACAGAACTATCATTCTCTCTATCATTCTATATCATTCTCTCTATCATTCTATATCATTCTCTCTCTCATTCTATACCATTCTCTCTATCATTCTATATCATTCTCTGTATCATTCTCTGTATCATTCTCTATCATTCTCTCTATCATTCTACATCATTCTCTGTATCATTCTCTGTATCATTCTCTGTATCATTCTACATCATTCTCTGTATCATTCTATATCATTCTCTGTATCATTCTATATCATTCTCTGTATCATTCTATATCATTCTCTGTATCATTCTACATCATTCTCTGTATCATTCTACATCATTCTCTGTATCATTCTCTATCATTCTCTCTATCATTCTCTGTATCATTCTATATCATTCTCTGTATCATTCTACATCATTCTCTGTATCATTCTACATCATTCTCTGTATCATTCTATATCATTCTCTGTATCATTCTATATCATTCTCTGTATCATTCTACATCATTCTCTGTATCATTCTACATCATTCTCTGTATCATTCTATATCATTCTCTGTATCATTCTCTGTATCATTCTCTGTATCATTCTATATCATTCTCTGTATCATTCTACATCATTCTCTGTATCATTCTCTATATCATTCTCTGTATCATTCTATATCATTCTCTGTATCATTCTACATCATTCTCTGTATCATTCTACATCATTCTCTGTATCATTCTCTGTATCATTCTCTCTATCATTCTCTATCATTCTCTCTATCATTCTACATCATTCTCTGTATCATTCTATATCATTCTCTCTATCATTCTACATCATTCTCTGTATCATTCTATATCATTCTCTGTATCATTCTCTGTATCATTCTCTCTATCATTCTACATCATTCTCTGTATCAATCTATATCATTCTCTCTCTCATTCTATATCATTCTGTGTATCATTTTATATCATGCTGCCTATCATTCTATATCATTATCTCTATATCATTCGCTCTATCATTCTCTCTATCATTCTATATCATTCTCCCCATCATTCTATATCATTCTCTATATCATTTTATATAAATCTATATCATTCTCTTTATCATTCTATATCATTCTTTGTATCATTCTCTTTATAATTCTATATTATTCTCTATCATTCTCGCTCCCTCTCTTCACCACATACAAATAAATAAATAAACAACAGAGGTTTCTCTGTGTGTCCAGCCTGTCAGTAGCAGCCATGTTCAGCTGGTGATGAGAAGCACACAGTCCTGTTCTCTGCCACGCACGCACGCATGCACGCACGCACGTACGCACGCACGCACGCACGCACGCACGCACACACACGCACGCACACACACACACACACACACACACACACACACACACACACACACACACACACACACACACACACACACACACACACACACACACACACACACACACACACACACACACACACACACATACCACCTGCTCTCACTCTTCTTCCACCTCTCTGCACCTTCCTCTCTCTCTCTCTCTCTCCCTTCCTCTCTCTCTATCTCTCTCCCCTTCCTCTCTCTCTCTCTCCCCTTCCTCTCTCTCTCTCCCTGACTCTCTCTCTTCCTCTCTCTCTCTCTTTCCTCTCTCTCTCTCTCTCTCTCTCTCTCTCTCTCTCCCCTTCCTCTCTCTCGCTCTCCCCTGCCTCTCTCTCGTTCTCCCCTTCCCTCTCTCGCTCTCCCCTTCCTCTCTCTCACTCTCCCCCTTCCCCACTCTTGCTCTCCCCTTCCTCTCTCTCTCCCCCTTCCTCTCTCTCTCTCCCCCTGCCTCTCTCTCGTTCTCCCCTTCCCCTCTCTCGCTCTCCCCCTTCCTCTCTCTCGCTCTCCCTCTCTCGCTCTCCCCTTCCCTCTCTCGCTCTCCCCCTTCCTCTCTCTCTCCCCCTTCCTCTCTCTCTCTCTCCCTGGCCCTCTCTCTCTCTCTCTCTCCCCTTTGTCTCTCTCTCTCTCCCCCTTCCTCTCTCTCTCTCCCCCTTCCTCTCTCTCTCTCTCCCCTGCCTCTCTCTCTCTCTCCCTTTGTCTCTCTCTCTCCCACTTCCTCTCTCTCTCTCCCACTTCCTCTCTCTCGCTCTCCCCTTCCTCTCTCTCGCTCTTCCCCTTCCTCTCTCTCTCTCTCCCTTCCTCTCTCTCTCTCTCCCTGCCTCTCTCTCTCTCTCTTCCTCTCTCTCGCTCTCCCCCTTCCTCTCTCTCGCTCTCCTCCTTCTCTCTCTCTCTCCCTCTCTCTCTTCTCTCCCACTCCTCCTCTCTCGCTCTCCCCCTGCCTCTCTCTCGCTCTCCCTCTTCCTCTCTCTCTGCTCTCTCCCTTCCTCTCTCTCCTCCTGCCCCTCTCTCTCTCTCCCCTTCCTCTCGATCACGCTCTCCCTTCCTCTCTCTCTCTCTCTCTCTCCCTGCCTCTCTCTCTCTCTCTCTCTCTCTCTCTCTCTCTCTCTCTCTCTCTCTCTCTCTCTCTCTCTCTCTCTCTCCCCTGCCTCTCTCTCCCTGCCTCTCTCTCTCTCTTCCTCTCTCCTATCGCGCTCTCATCCATCTCTCTCTGTTTGTCCTCCATTTAAAAAGCCCATCCCTCTCTTTCTCAATGACTCTAGCAAACGGCTCGTCTTTCCGTCTACCCGTTGCCAAACACACACACACACACACACACACACACACACACACACACACACACACACACACACACACACACACACACTCACACAAACCGATACATGCAGAGCCAGCCTACCACCTAACGGGAGGGCTGAGAAAATGAAATGAGTCAAAAGAGCGAACGGAACAAAATGAGAGAATAAAAAGAGGGAAAAAGGAGGCGGAAGATTTATATCTGCTGTGAGATCAGCTGATATTCTCTCTCTGTCTCCCTCCCTCCCTCCCTCCCTAAAGGCAGCTCAGACAGAAGCAACACACTCTAATGTTACTATTTTTGACAAGCTGCGCCTCACACACATTCACACACTCCTGCCGCATGCACGACTGCACACAAATACACAAAACCACACACACTCTCTCTCTCTCTCTCTCTCTCTCTCTTTCTCTTTCTCTCACACACACACACACACATCCGCTGGATACTGGCACACGCTGGAGCAGAGGAATCAGAAACATAGCGACACAGAAGGGCTGGCAGGCAGACAGGCAGGCGGAAACACAATCCCTGTACTGTATTGGACTGGGAGAGACTACACTGGGAGGCAGATGTACTGTACTGGGATATATTTATACTGGGGAGGCTAACCTCGTCATGGCAACAAACCGACCTCTCTAAGGATTAAACTTCTCTTCCTCCAAAGGACTTCATCCTCCTTCCTCCTCATCTCCTCATTCATTTTTCACCATCCTTTTTCTCTACAATCGTTCCTTTTAAAAATTTGACTGGTTGTTGCTGTCGGCCGGAGATGAGAGGATTATACCAACAGCTCTTTCTCTCCGTTTCTTTATGTTAGGATAGATTTTTTTGTGTCCGTTTTGGTGTTGGGGTGGGTGGCTGGTATTTTGGAAGGTGAGTGTTTTGGTTCTCTTTCGCCACCCTCTGTGTTCTTTCACACACACACACACACACACACACACACACACACACACACACACACACACACACACACACACACACACACACACACACACACACGCACACACGCACACACGCACACACGCACACACACACAGACAAAATCTAAACACATAGCTACACACTAAAACAACCGCACGCAAATAACGCACAAATTGTCAAGATGGATTTTCCTTATAGACAATAAGTGTTTAATTGTCACGTGTGAATGACAGTTGTTGATTCTTTCCTGATGTACATTAAAGACAATGTTACATGTATTCCCTTTGACTGTGTGGTGGGTTACATTGTTTCCTCCAACTCAATACTCCACAGGTCTTAATGATCGGTGTGTGTGTGTGTGTGTGTGTGTGCTTGAAATGATGCTGTATATCAGGGATGTTTGACAACATTGTCACCAGTAGAAACACACACACACACAGAGCGAGATGTAGACCCCCTATGCTTCTTTGAGACCCCTCTGTCCAAGCCACTGAGACCCCTTCTTCTAGCCATGGTAGACACAACAATGGGCCCCTGAGCATGTTTATACATGACTCTAAGCATGATGGGATATGAATTGCTTAATTAACTAAGGAACCACACCTGTGTGGAAGCACCTGCTTTCAATATACAATATACACAATATACAATATACACTACCATTCAAAAGTTTGGGGTCGCTTAGGAATGACATTTTTTTTGTCTATTAAAACAACATCAAATTGATCAGAAATACAGTGTAGACATTGTTACTGTTGTAAATGACTATTGTAGCTGGAAACGGCTGATTTTGAATGGAATATCTACATAGGCGTACAGAGGCCCATTATCAGCAACCATCACTCCTGTGATCCAACGGCAGGTTGTGTTAGCTAATCCAAGTTTATCATTTTAAAAGGCTAATTGATCATTAGAAAACTATTTTGCAATTATGTTAGCACAGCTGACAACTGTTGTTCTGATTAAAGAAGCAATAAAACTGGGCTTCTTTAGACTAGTTGAGTATCTGGAGTATCAGCATTTGTGTGTTCGATTACAGGCTCAAAATGGCCAGAAACAAATAACTTTCTTCTGAAACTCGTCAGTCTATTCTTGTTCTGAGAAATAAAGGCTATTCCATGAGAGAAAATGACAAGAAAGTGAAGATCTCATACAATGCTGTGTACTACTCCCTTCACAGAACAAACTGGCTCTAACCAGAATAGAAAGAGGAGTGGGAGGCCCCGGTGCACAACTGGGCAAGAGGACAAGGACAAGTCTAGTTTGAGAAACAGACGCCTCACAATTCCTCAACTGGCAGCTTCATTAAATAGTACCCGCAAAACACCAGTCTCAACGTCAACAGTGAAGAGGCGACTCCGGGATGCTGGCCTTCTAGGCAGAGTTCCTCTGTCCAGTGTCTGTGTTATTTTGCCCATCTTAATCTTTTATATTTATTGGCCAGTCTGAGATATGGCATTTTCTTTGCAACTCTGCCTAGAAGGCCAGAATCCCGGAGTCGCCTCTTCACTGTTGACGTTGAGACTGGACAGAGGAACTCTGCCTAGAAGGCCAGCATCCCGGAGTCTCCTCTTCACTGTTGACGTTGAGACTGGACAGAGGAACTCTGCCTAGAAGGCCAGCCTCCCGGAGTCGCCTCTTCACTGTTGACGTTGAGACTGGACAGAGGAACTCTGCCTAGAAGGCCAGAATCCCGGAGTCGCCTCTTCACTGTTGACGTTGAGACTGGACAGAGGAACTCTGCCTAGAAGGCCAGCATCCCGGAGTCTCCTCTTTACTGTTGACGTTGAGACTGGTGTTTTGCTATTTAATGAAGCTGCACTGTATTTCTGATCAATATAATGTTATTTTAATATACAATTTTTTTTTGCTTTTCTTTAAAAAAAACAAGGACATTTCTAAGTGACCACAAACTTTTGAACGGTAGTGTACCCTGTCATTTACCCAAGAGTTTCCTTTATTTTGGCAGTTACCAGTATGTGAGTTTATGTTTTGTTTACTGAGTGTATTGGCAGCTAGCTAGTCTCCACACACTACAGTTACTCATACTATAGCTCCTAGATCATAAAATAGCTCCTAGTTCATACTATAGCTCCTAGTTCCTAACAAAGCTCCTAGTTCATACTATAGCTCCTAGTTCCTACTATAACTCCTAGTTCCTACTATATCTCCTAGTTCCTAGTTTTACTCCTATCTCTCTAGTCCTATCTCTCTACTCCTATCTCTCTAGTCCTATCTCTCTAGTCCTATCTCTCTAGTCCTGTCTCTCTAGTCCTGTCTCTCTACTCCTATCTCTCTACTCCTATCTCTCTACTCCTGTCTCTCTAGTCCTGTCTCTCTAGTCCTGTCTCTCTAGTCATGTCTCTCTAGTCCTATCTCTCTACTCCTGTCTCTCTAGTCCTGTCTCTCTAGTCCTATCTCTCTAGTCCTGTCTCTCTAGTCCTATCTCTCTACTCCTATCTCTCTAGTCCTGTCTCTCTAGTCCTGTCTCTCTAGTCCTGTCTCTCTAGTCCTGTCTCTCTAGTCCTGTCTCTCTACTCCTGTCTCTCTAGTCCTGTCTCTCTAGTCCTGTCTCTCTAGTCCTGTCTCTCTAGTCCTATCTCTCTAGTCATGTCTCTCTAGTCCTATCTCTCTACTCCTGTCTCTCTAGTCCTATCTCTCTAGTCATGTCTCTCTAGTCCTATCTCTCTACTCCTATCTCTCTAGTCCTGTCTCTCTAGTCCTGTCTCTCTAGTCCTGTCTCTCTAGTCCTGTCTCTCTAGTCCTGTCTCTCTAGTCCTGTCTCTCTAGTCCTGTCTCTCTAGTCCTGTCTCTCTAGTCCTGTCTCTCTAGTCCTGTCTCTCTAGTCCTGTCTCTCTAGTCCTATCTCTCTAGTCCTGTCTCTCTAGTCCTGTCTCTCTAGTCCTGTCTCTCTAGTCCTGTCTCTCTAGTCCTATCTCTCTACTCCTATCTCTCTAGTCCTGTCTCTCTAGTCCTGTCTCTCTACTCCTATCTCTCTAGTCCTGTCTCTCTAGTCCTGTCTCTCTAGTCCTGTCTCTCTAGTCCTGTCTCTCTAGTCATATCTCTCTAGTCCTGTCTCTCTAGTCCTATCTCTCTAGTCCTGTCTCTCTAGTCCTGTCTCTCTAGTCCTGTCTCTCTAGTCCTGTCTCTCTAGTCCTGTCTCTCTAGTCCTGTCTCTCTAGTCCTGTCTCTCTACTCCTGTCTCTCTAGTCCTGTCTCTCTAGTCCTGTCTCTCTAGTCCTATCTCTCTAGTCCTATCTCTCTAGTCCTGTCTCTCTAGTCCTATCTCTCTACTCCTGTCTCTCTAGTCCTGTCTCTCTAGTCCTGTCTCTCTACGTCCTGTCTCTCTAGTCCTGTCTCTCTAGTCCTGTCTCTCTAGTCCTGTCTCTCTAGTCCTGTCTCTCTACTCCTGTCTCTCTAGTCCTGTCTCTCTAGTCCTGTCTCTCTACTCCTGTCTCTCTAGTCCTATCTCTCTACTCCTGTCTCTCTACTCCTGTCTCTCATCCTGTCTCTGTATCTGTCTCTTCTAACTATCTCTCTACTCCTTATCTCTCACTCCATCTCTCTACTCCTATCTATTTCTCCTCCTTGTGGATACCCCCTTGACAATTAGACACACTTGAGCAGGCAGCGCTTTCCTTTGTTAGCATGGCTGTTTGTTCCAAGCAGCAACGTTATTGACTATGCCGCGAATCGTTATTGACTCAGGAGGGGAAGCAGGACAGCTGGGGTGACTGACATCATCTCATTACATCTGATATGGCCATGTGTGGGTGTCGATATGAAGATACTATCTACTGACTGACATGAAGAGGAAGAGGACAGCTGGGGTGACTGACTGGAGGGGTGTACATGTTTACTGCTGTGATATTAGTGAGTCACACTACTCCCAACTTCAGGTGTCACACACACATGTACACACACGCACACAAACACACGCGAGACACACACACACACAGCCACACACACACACACACACACACACACACACACACACGCACACAAACACACTACTCTGTCTCACGCAAACAAACACACACAAACACAAACACACACACACACACACACACACACACACACACACACACAACACACACACACACACACACACGCACACACACACACACACACACACGCACACACACGCACACACACACACACATGCAGACACGCACAAACACGCGCCACACAAACACAAACACACACACACACACACACACACACACGCACACACGCACACACACACACACACGCACACACACACACGCGCACACACACACACACGCGCACACACAGCACACACGCATGAGGGAGGAGGTGGTGCTAGAGCTGTAAGGTTGGAGGAATGAGGGGAATGAGAGAGTTGCAGAGGATGAGAGCAGGAGAGAAGAGGTGTAACCCTCCACTCACCAGCACGCAGCCACACACATTGACACCAAATATTTATGTCTTGAAGGGGCCGGTGGGGAGGTGATTGACTGTGGTATGCCTTCTGAGAACATAGACGGCTTTAGCGCCATAGAGCCTGACCTCCAAACCTGTCAACCAACCAAACAACTTCTGTTCTGAAAAATAAAACAGTGTTCAAGAGCTCCCAGGTCATGACTGTTTCCAAATCCTGTCCTTTAACATGGGTGAAACAGAGCCTACAAGTTTGTTTACCTTCGTCAGCCATTTTATAGCTCCCTGGTTAAAGGGTTCAAGTCAGAGATCTACGTCAAGGCCTGTTTAAAATGGAAGGGGAAGAGGAGAGCGTTCAGAGAGCACTGGAACACTCTCTGAGGAGGTTGAGGTCAGTACAGAAAACAGTGAAACCGGTGAGGCAGTTAGACTTCCTTGTGGACCCCAGGAAGAGTAGCTGCTGCTTCTGCTAATGGGGATCCTAATGAATAAATAAACAAAAAACAGACAAACAGGCTGGTAGAAAAACAGGCTGGTAGAAAAACAGGCTGGTAGACAAACAGGCAGTCAGACAAACAGGCTGGTAGACAAACAGGCTGGTAGAAAACCAGGCAGTCAGACAAACAGGCTGGTAGACAAACAGGAAGTCAGACAAACAGGAAGTCAGACAAACAGGCTGGTAGACAAACAGGAAGTCAGACAAACAGGCTGGTAGACAAACAGGCAGTCAGACAAACAGGCTGGTAGACAAACAGGCTGGTAGAAAAACCAGGCAGTCAGACAAACGGGCTGGTAGACAAACAGGCTGGTAGACAAACAGGCTGGTAGACAAACAGGCTGGTAGACAAAGGCAAAGACAGGAGTATGACCACACCTGTCTAGAGCCAACAGTCTGGACCTTATCATCACAGACCTGTCTAGAATAACAGACAGTCTGGACCTTATCATCACAGACCTGTCTAGAACAACAGACAGTCTGGACCTTATCATCACAGACCTGTCTAGAACAACAGAGTCTTGACCTTATCATCACAGACCTGTCTAGAACAACAGAGTCTTGAACAACAGACAGCAGTCTTGACCTTATCATCACAGACCTGTCTAGAACAACAGAGTCTTGACCTTATCATCACAGACCTGTCTAGAACAACAGAGTCTTGACCTTATCATCACAGACCTGTCTAGAACAACAGAGTCTTGACCTTACACAGACAGTCTGGACCTTATATCACAGATCACAACAGACAGTCTGGTCTAGAGACAACAGACAGTCATCACAGAGGATGAGGTCTCAGTCAGGATGACACTGGTCTTCTACTATTGCTTTAATGTATTATTATTCTCATTAACATTGTTGTTATAGCTAGTATTAATGGTAATCCCATTTCAGCTACACTATTATTACTACTGGGTATGTTATTGATGCTGGTACCACCATTGTTGTCTGTGAACCAACACAATGGAAGTCATTCAACTGGCCGTGTCAATAAAGTCTACTGAATTAAGAGAAGATGGAGGTAGAACTAGAGAGAGGAGAGATGTGTTGGATAATGTTGCTGTCTGCCTGTGGTCTGGTGTTCAGGGTGGAGAGGTAGTAACATCTCTGCTTGTGGTCTGGTGTTCAGGGTGGAGAGGTAGTAACATCTCTGCTTGTGGTCTGGTGTTCAGGGTGGAGAGGTAGTAACATCTCTGCTTGTGGTCTGGTGTTCAGGGTGGAGAGGTAGTAACATCTCTGCTTGTGGTCTGGTGTTCAGGGTGGAGAGGTAGTAACATCTCTGCTTGTGGTCTGGTGTTCAGGGTGGAGAGGTAGTAACATCTCTAATGATGTCACTAACCCCTCCAGAGGGACACAGCAGGTTAAGGAGCCAATGTGGATGTTTTCTCCAACCCTCCCAAGAGAGCTATTAGCACTAAGTCTCTCCCTCTCGCCAGAGGAGTGCTAGACAGTAACCTAACCATGGTTGTAGTAAATGACTCTAAGACAGTAAGGATCGTCCACGAGAGTTACAATCCGTCACTTCAGACATTTCAGCGTTGGCAGTCTGTCTGTAAATGTAGACCAGAATATTCCACCTAGCCCTCTGACCTACCCTCTCTCATCTCTGTCACTGGGGTCAGGGGTCAGAGGTCAGGGGTATTTATATTTGGATGTTTTCGAGTAGCTTCAGAGAAATGGGAAGCGTAGGTGAACTCTTCGACTGTGGTGACACTATCCTCGGAAGGCAGTTGTCAAGGTTCAGGGGTCAACAGGAAGGAGTATTTACAGACTGAATTTGAAGGAAAGGTACCTGTCCTAAAATGGTAGAGGGTTTCCTTGTTCTGCTGTTGACTTATGTGCTCTCCGTCTCCGTCACCTGACTGTAAGGTCAGGGGTCAACAGGAAGGAGTATTTACAGGCTGAATTTGAAGGAAAGGTACCTGTCCTATAATGGTAGAGGGTTTCCTCGTTCTGCTGTTGACTTATGTGCTCTCCGTCTCCCGTCACCTGACTGCAGGGTCAGGGGTCAACAGGAGTATTTATAGTTGAAGGCAAAGGTCAACAGGTCGTACCACTGTGCCTGTCCTAAAATGGCTTCTCAGAGTCGGTTTGGAGAAACGCTCTCTAACTCTGGATGCTCTCCATAACTCGTGGTACAGAGTCAATGTGGAGGCTCTATACAGGGTATTACGGTACAGAGTCAATGTGGAGGCTATATACATGGTATTACGGTACAGAGTCAATGTGGAGGCTATATACATGGTATTACGGTACAGAGTCAATGTGGAGGCTATATACATGGTATTACGGTACAGAGTCAATGTGGAGGCTATATACATGGTATTACGGTACAGAGTCAATGTGGAGGCTATATACAGGGTATTACGGTACAGAGTCAATGTGGAGGCTATATACAGGGTATTACGGTACAGAGTCAATGTGGAGGCTATATACATGGTATTACGGTACAGAGTCAATGTGGAGGCTATATACAGGGTATTACGGTACAGAGTCAATGTGGAGGCTATATACATGGTATTACGGTACAGAGTCAATGTGGAGGCTATATACAGGGTATTACGGTACAGAGTCAATGTGGAGGCTATATACAGGGTATTACGGTACAGAGTCAATGTGGAGGCTCTATACAGGGGGTACTGGTACAGAGTCAATGTGGAGGCTATATACAGGGTATTACGGTACAGAGTCAATGTGGAGGCTATATACAGGGGGTACCAGTACAGAGTCAATGTGGAGGCTATATACAGGGTATTACGGTACAGAGTCAATGTGGAGGCTATATACATGGTATTACGGTACAGAGTCAATGTGGAGGCTCTATACAGGGGGTACTGGTACAGAGTCAATGTGGAGGCTATATACAGGGGGTACTGGTACAGAGTCAATGTGGAGGCTCTATACAGGGGGTACTGGTACAGAGTCAATGTGGAGGCTCTATACAGGGGGTACTGGTACAGAGTCAATGTGGAGGCTCTATACAGGGGGTACTGGTACAGAGTCAATGTGGAGGCTCTATACAGGGGGTACTGGTACAGAGTCAACGTGGAGGCTCTATACAGGGGGTACTGGTACAGAGTCAATGTGGAGGCTATATACAGTGGGTACCGGTACAGAGTCAATGTGGAGGCTCTATACAGGGGGTACTGGTACAGAGTCAATGTGGAGGCTCTATACAGGGGGTACCGGTACAGAGTCAATGTGGAGGCTATATACAGGTGGTACCAGTACAGAGTCAATGTGGAGGCTATATACAGGTGGTACCAGTACAGAGTCAATGTGGAGGCTACATACAGGTGGTACCAGTACAGAGTCAATGTGGAGGCTATATACAGGGTATTACGGTACAGAGTCAATGTGGAGGCTATATACAGGGGGTACCAGTACAGAGTCAATGTGGAGGCTATATACAGGTGGTACCAGTACAGAGTCAATGTGGAGGCTACATACAGGTGGTACCGGTACAGAGTCAATGTGGAGGCTATATACATGGTATTACGGTACAGAGTCAATGTGGAGGCTATATACAGGGGGTACCAGTACAGAGTCAATGTGGAGGCTATATACAGGTGGTACCAGTACAGAGTCAATGTGGAGGCTATATACAGGTGGTACCGGTACAGAGTCAATGTGGAGGCTATATACATGGTATTACGGTACAGAGTCAATGTGGAGGCTATATACAGGTGGTACCGGTACAGAGTCAATGTGGAGGCTATATACATGGTATTACGGTACAGAGTCAATGTGGAGGCTATATACAGGGGGTACCGGTACAGAGTCAATGTGCGGGGGCACCGGTTGGTCGGGCTAATTTTCCTCTGTTAAAGTACTAAGAGAGAGAGTGGAGAGGTTCAGCTGTGTGTTCCTCAGACTGCTCACATCAGCACAGCTTCTATCCAGACCTCCTGTGTTCTCCAACACACACTGTCAGCCAATCAGCATCCAGAGCTGGCCCCTCCAACACACACACTGTCAGCCAATCAGCATCCAGAGCTGGCCCCTCCAACACACACACTGTCAGCCAATCAGCATCCAGAGCTGGCCCCTCCAACACACACTGTCAGCCTATCAGCATCGATGAAGTGGAGCAGCCTGTGTGGCCATTCAGAGGGTGGATGGGTGAAACTGAAGATTGAAGTGCCTTTGAACAGGAACATTCTGAGGTGTCAGGCACAGCGATTTGAGTAAGTCAAGACCACTAACACTGCTGGGTTTCCTGTGTGTATCCAGAACGACCCACCACCCAAAGGACATCCAGACAACTGGACACAACTGTGTGAAGCACAGTCAACATGGACCAACATCCCTGTGGAACGCTTTCGACACCTTGTAGAGTCAACATGGACCAACATCCCTGTGGAACGCTTTCGACACCTTGTAGAGTCCCATGACCCAACGAGTTGAAGCTGCTCTGAGGGGAAAAGGGGGGCTGGTGGGGGGGGTATTGTTTATGTTTTGTACACCATATGCTCAACAGAATAACACAGTAGGATCAGTCTTCTTTAAGACTGCAGTAGGATCAGTCTTCTTTAAGACTGCAGTAGGATCAGTCTTCTTCAAGACTGCAGTAGGATCAGTCTTCTTTAAGACTGCAGTAGGTTCAGTCTTCTTCAAGACTGCAGTAGGTTCAGTCTTCTTCAAGACTGCAGTAGGATCAGTCTTCTTCAAGACTGCAGTAGGTTCAGTCTTCTTCAAGACTGCAGTAGGTTCAGTCTTCTTTAAGACTGCAGTAGGTTCAGTCTTCTTCAAGACTGCAGTAGGATCAGTCTTCTTTAAGACTGCAGTAGGATCAGTCTTCTTTAAGACTGCAGTAGGTTCAGTCTTCTTCAAGACTGCAGTAGGATCAGTCTTCTTTAAGACTGCAGTAGGATCAGTCTTCTTCAAGACTGCAGTAGGTTCAGTCTTCTTCAAGACTGCAGTAGGATCAGTCTTCTTTAAGACTGCAGTAGGATCAGTCTTCTTTAAGACTGCAGTAGGTTCAGTCTTCTTCAAGACTGCAGTAGGATCAGTCTTCTTCAAGACTGCAGTAGGTTCAGTCTTCTTCAAGACTGCAGTAGGATCAGTCTTCTTTAAGACTGCAGTAGGTTCAGTCTTCTTCAAGACTGCAGTAGGATCAGTCTTCTTTAAGACTGCAGTAGGATCAGTCTTCTTTAAGACTGCAGTAGGTTCAGTCTTCTTCAAGACTGCAGTAGGATCAGTCTTCTTTAAGACTGCAGTAGGATCAGTCTTCTTCAAGACTGCAGTAGGATCAGTCTTCTTCAAGACTGCAGTAGGATCAGTCTTCTTTAAGACTGCAGTAGGTTCAGTCTTCTTCAAGACTGCAGTAGGATCAGTCTTCTTTAAGACTGCAGTAGGATCAGTCTTCTTTAAGACTGCAGTAGGTTCAGTCTTCTTCAAGACTGCAGTAGGATCAGTCTTCTTTAAGACTGCAGTAGGATCAGTCTTCTTCAAGACTGCAGTAGGATCAGTCTTCTTCAAGACTGCAGTAGGATCAGTCTTCTTTAAGACTGCAGTAGGATCAGTCTTCTTCAAGACTGCAGTAGGATCAGTCTTCTTCAAGACTGCAGTAGGATCAGTCTTCTTTAAGACTGCAGTAGGATCAGTCTTCTTTAAGACTGCAGTAGGATCAGTCTTCTTTAAGACTGCAGTAGGATCAGTATTCTTCAAGACTGCAGTAGGATCAGTCTTCTTCAAGACTGCAGTAGGATCAGTCTTCTTTAAGACTGCAGTAGGATCAGTCTTCTTCAAGACTGCAGTAGGATCAGTCTTCTTTAAGATTAAGACTGGCAAGATCAGGTAGGATCAGTCTTCTTTAAGACTGCAGTAGGTTCAGTCTTCTTCAAGACTGCAGTAGGATCAGTCTTCTTTAAGACTGCAGTAGGATCAGTCTTCTTTAAGACTGCAGTAGGTTCAGTCTTCTTCAAGACTGCAGGATCAGTCTTCTTTAAGACTGCAGTAGGATCAGTCTTCTTCAAGACTGCAGTAGGATCAGTCTTCTTCAAGACTGCAGTAGGATCAGTCTTCTTTAAGACTGCAGTAGGATCAGTCTTCTTCAAGACTGCAGTAGGATCAGTCTTCTTCAAGACTGCAGTAGGATCAGTCTTCTTCAAGACTGCAGTAGGATCAGTCTTCTTTAAGACTGCAGTAGGATGGATAAGTAGTGATATTTAATACTTTAATACGGTTTATCAAGACTGCAGTAGGATCAGTCTTCTTTAAGACTGCACTAGGATGGATAAGTAGTGATATTTAATACGGTTTATCAAGACTGCAGTAGGATCAGTCTTCTTCAAGACTGCAGTAGGATGGATAAGTAGTGATATTTAATACGGTTTATCAAGACTGCAGTAGGATGGATAACCAGTGATATTTAATACGGTTTATCAAGACTGCAGTAGGATGGATAAGTAGTGATATTTAATAAGGTTTATCAAGACTGCAGTAGGATGGAAAAGCAGTGATATTTAATACAGTTTATCAAGACTGCAGTAGGATGGAAAAGCAGTGATATTTAATAAGGTTTATCAAGACTGCAGTAGGATGGATAAGCAGTGATATTTAATACGGTTTATCAAGACTGCAGTAGAATGGATAACCAGTGATATTTAATACGGTTTATCAAGACTGCAGTAGGATGGAAAAGCAGTGATATTTAATACGGTTTATCAAGACTGCAGTAGGATGGAAAAGCAGTGATATTTAATACGGTTTATCAAGACTGCAGTAGGATGGATAAGTAGTGATATTTAATAAGGTTTCAAGTTGACATAATCAGACAGTCAGAAAGTCAGTGGGGTGTGTGTTGGGGGCTCAGTGTGTCAGAGAGCTACCACTCTCTCCACAGAAACACAGACCTGTTTTCCTTCCTATCCCTCCAGGGTAGAATCCCCACAGTGCGTACCTCTGTCTGTCTGAACCACAGGGTAGCCTGACTAGCCAGACCCCCCTCCTCTCTCCTATCCCTCCAAGGTAGAATCCCCACAGTACGTACCTCTGTCTGTCTGAAAGGCAGGGTGGCCTGACTAGCCAGACCCACCTCCTCTCTCCTATCCCTCCAAGGTAGAATCCCCACAGTGCTTAACCTCTCTGTCTGTCTGAACAACAGGGTAGCCTGACTAGCCTTGACTTGCTCTCTCCATCTCTCTGTTTCTTATCTCTCTCCTTCCCTCTCTCAGTACTCTGATATCTCTCTCCTTCCCTCTCTCAGTAATCTGATATCTCTCTCTCCTTCCCTCTCTCAGTAATCTGATCTCTCTCTCTCCTTCCCTCTCTCAGTAATCTGATCTCTCTCTCTCCTTCACTCTTTTAGTAATCTGATATCTCTCTCTCCTTCCCTCTCTCAGTACTCTGATATCTCTCTCTCCTTCCCTCTCTCAGTAATCTGATCTCTCTCTCTCCTTCCCTCTCTCAGTACTCTGATATCTCCCTCTCCTTCCCTCCCTCAGTACTCTGATATCTCTCTCTCCTTCCCTCTCTCAGTACTCTGATATCTCTCTCTCCTTCCCTCTCTCAGTACTCTGATATCTCTCTCTCCTTCCCTCTCTCAGTACTCTGATATCTCTCTCTCCTTCCCTCTCTCAGTAATCTAATATCTCTCCCTCTCCTTCCCTCTCTCAGTAATCTAATATCTCCCTCTCCTTCCCTCTCCCAGTACTCTGATAACTCCCTCTCCTTCCCTCCCTCAGTACTCTGATATCTCTCTCTCCTTCCCTCTCTCAGTACTCTGATATCTCTCTCTCCTTCCCTCTCTCAGTACTCTGATATCTTTCTCTCCTTCCCTCTCTCAGTACTCTGATATCTCTCTCTCCTTCCCTCTCTCAGTACTCTGATATCTCTCTCTCCTTCCCTCTCTCAGTACTCTGATATCTCCCTCTCCTTCCCTCCCTCAGTACTCTGATATCTCTCTCTCCTTCCCTCTCTCAGTACTCTGATATCTCTCTCTCCTTCCCTCTCTCAGTAATCTAATATCTCTCCCTCTCCTTCCCTCTCTCAGTAATCTAATATCTCCCTCTCCTTCCCTCTCCCAGTACTCTGATATCTCCCTCTCCTTCCCTCCTCAGTACTCTGATATCTCTCTCCTTCTCTCTCAGTACTCTGATATCTCTCTCTCCTTCCCTCTCTCAGTACTCTGATATCTCTCTCTCCTTCCCTCTCTCAGTAATCTAATATCTCCCTCTCCTTCCCTCTCCCAGTACTCTGATATCAACTCAAAGGGCTTCATTGGCATGGGAAACATGTGAAATAGATAATAAACAAAAGTGAAATAATCAATCAAAAATTAACAGCTAACATTACTCAGAAGTTTCAATCCAGTGTCGTAACGATGTGCAAATAGTTAAAGTACAAAAGGGAAAAAATAAATAAACATAAATATGGGTTGTATTTACAATGGTGTCTGTTCTTCACTGGTTGCCATTTTGTTGTGGCAACAGGTCACAAATTCACTAACTATAAGCATCAGCTGTCAGAGCAGCTCACAGATCACTGCACCTCTACACAGCCCATCTGTACACAGCCCACCCAACTACCTCATCCCCATACTGTTATTTTTATTTGCTCTTTTGCACTCCAGTATCTCTTCTTGCACATCTATCACTCCAGTGTTTAATTGCTAAATTGTAATTATTTCGCCACTATGGCCTATTTATTGCCTTATCTCCCTAATCTTATTTCATTTGCACACACTGTACATATAGTTTTCTATTGTGTTTTGACTGTACGTTTGTTAATGTGTAACTCTGTGTTGTTGTTTCTGTCGCACTGCTTTGCTTTATCTTGGTCAGGTGGCAGTTGGAAATAGTTGTAAATGAGAACTTGCTCTCAACTGGCCGACCTGGTTAAATAAAGGTGAAATAAAACAAATATTGCTGCTGTTTTGTCTCACTGTGGTATTTCACCCAATAGCTCACTCTCTCACCTTCCTTCTTTCTCTCTCACCTTCCTTCTTTATCTCGCCTCCCTTATCTTCCTTTGCCTCTTTCCACATCCATTTCTTCTGCCTTTTCTCTTCTGTCGTCTCTTCCTCCTTTCTCTCCATCCCTCTCCACCTCTTCTCTCAGACAGAGCTGGCAGGGGCCAGTCCCCTTGGAGGGGGAGTGTGTTTGTGGAAACTGCCAAGACCCACACTACTATCATTCATGTAGTAAGATGACCTCAGGGCTATTTCTGATCAACTAAGACACACTTCCTTCTGACTGGCCCCGCTCTGTCTTCATCACTAGAGTGGTGACTGGCCCTGCTCTGCCTTCATCACTGGAGTGGTGACTGGCCCTGTCTTCATCACTAGAGTGGTGGCTGGCCCCTCTCTGCCTTCATCACTAGAGTGGTGACTGGCCCCGCTCTGCCTTCATCACTAGAGTGGTGACTGGCCCCACTCTGCCTTCATCACTAGAGTGGTAACTGGCCCCGCTCTGCCTTCATCACTAGAGTGGTAACTGGCCCCTCTCTGTCTTTATCACTAGAGTGGTAACTGGCCCCTCTCTGTCTTCATCACTAGAGTGGTGACTGGCCCCTCCCTGTCTTCATCACTAGAGTGATGACTGGCCTCTCTCTGTCTTCATCACTAGAGTGGTGACTGGCCCCGCTCTGTCTTCATCACTAGAGTGGTAACTGGCCCCGCTCTGCCTTCATCACTAGAGTGGTGACTTGCCCCGCTCTGCCTTCATCACTAGAGTGGTGACTGGCCCCGCTCTGCCTTCATCACTAGAGTGTTGACTGGCCCCTCTCTGTCTTCATCACTAGAGTGTTGACTGGCCCCTCTCTGCCTTCATCACTAGAGTGGTGGCTGGCCCCTCCCTGTCTTCATCACTAGAGTGGTGACTGGCCCCTCCTTGTCTTCATCACTAGAGTGGTGACTGGCCCCGCTTGGCCTTCATCACTAGAGTGGTGACTGGCCCTGCTCGCACTTCATCACTAGAGTGGTGACTGGCCCCTCCCTGTCTTCATCACTAGAGTGGTGACTGGCCCCTATCTGCCTTCATCACTAGAGTGGTGACTGGCCCCGCTCTGCCTTCATCACTAGAGTGGTGACTGGCCCCTCTCTGCCTTCATCACTAGAGTGGTGGCTGGCCCCTCCCTGTCTTCATCACTAGAGTGGTGACTGGCCCCTCCTTGTCTTCATCACTAGAGTGGTGACTGGCCCCGCTTGGCCTTCATCACTAGAGTGGTGACTGGCCCCGCTCGCACTTCATCACTAGAGTGGTGACTGGCCCCTCTCTGCCTTCATCACTAGAGTGTTGACTGGCCCCTCTCTGCCTTCATCACTAGAGTGGTGGCTGGCCCCTCCCTGTCTTCATCACTAGAGTGGTGACTGGCCCCTCCTTGTCTTCATCACTAGAGTGGTGACTGGCCCCGCTTGGCCTTCATCACTAGAGTGGTGACTGGCCCTGCTCGCACTTCATCACTAGAGTGGTGACTGGCCCCTCCCTGTCTTCATCACTAGAGTGGTGACTGGCCCCTATCTGCCTTCATCACTAGAGTGGTGACTGGCCCCGCTCTGCCTTCATCACTAGAGTGGTGACTGGCCCCTCTCTGCCTTCATCACTAGAGTGGTGGCTGGCCCCTCCCTGTCTTCATCAATAGAGTGGTGACTGGCCCCTCCTTGTCTTCATCACTAGAGTGGTGACTGGCCCCGCTTGGCCTTCATCACTAGAGTGGTGACTGGCCCCGCTCGCACTTCATCACTAGAGTGGTGACTGGCCCCTCCCTCTCTTCATCACTAGAGTGGTGACTGGCCCCTCTCTGCCTTCATCACTAGAGTGGTGACTGGCCCCGCTCTGTCTTCATCACTAGAGTGGTGACTGGCCCCGCTCTGCCTTCATCACTAGAGTGGGGGTTGAGCATCTTTCTGTTCCAGTGATGTTACCATTCTAATAGTAGATCTCTGTAACTCTCCCATCGTTCTTCATTTCTCATCATCCAGGCTTTTACAATATTCAAACACTCTCTTCCTCTCTCTCTCCCTCCCTAGGGCGGAGTATCTCTTCCTTGCCCCCTTCCCCAGGAGGAGGCTGGCATCGGGGCGTCCTGATGCCAGGGCTCGTCTAGAGAGGGTGGACGCGGGACGCTCCGACATGCCCCACCCCCTTCACTCTGCCGGGCCCCCTGATTGGCGGAGCCAGGGGAGGACCTCGCAGACAACCACACCAACCAGACCTGGTGAGTCGATCATAGAGACATGAGAGACACTAATAGGAATAGACGAGACGAGTAGAACCCAGAGTTTGAGAGATGAGGAGATTATATTATATTATATAATTATATTATTATATTATACAACTACAAATACTTAGGTGTCTGGTTAGACTGTAAACTCTCCTTCCAGACCCATATCAAACATCTCCAATCCAAAGTTAAATCTAGAATTGGCTTCCTATTTCGCAACAAAGCATCCTTCACTCATGCTGCCAAACATACCCTTGTAAAATTGACCATCCTACCAATCCTCGACTTTGGCGATGTCATTTACAAAATAGCCTCCAATACCCTACTCAACAAATTGGATGCAGTCTATCACAGTGCTATCCGTTTTGTCACCAAAGCCCCATATACTACCCACCATTGCGACCTGTACGCTCTCGTTGGCTGGCCCTCGCTTCATACTCGTCGCCAAACCCACTGGCTCCATGTCATCTACAAGACCCTGCTAGGTAAAGTCCCCCTTATCTCAGCTCGCTGGTCACCATAGCATCTCCCACCTGTAGCACACGCTCCAGCAGGTATATCTCTAGTCACCCCAAAACCAATTCTTTCTTTGGCCGCCTCTCCTTCCAGTTCTCTGCTGCCAATGACTGGAACGAACTACAAAAATCTCTTAAATTGGAAACACTTATCTCCCTCACTAGCTTTAAACACCAACTGTCAGAGCATCTTACAGATTACTGCACCTGTACATAGCCCACCTATAATTCAGCCCAAACAACTACCTCTTTCCTAACTGTATTTAATTTATTTATTTATTTTGCTCCTTTGCACCCCATTATTTTTATTTCTACTTTGCACATTCTTCCATTGCAATACTACCATTCCAGTGTTTTACTTGCTATATTGTATTTACTTTGCCACCATGGCCTTTTTTGCCTTTACCTCCCTTCTCACCTAATTTGCTCACATTGTATATAGACTTGTTTTTTTTACTGTATTATTGACTGTATGTTTGTTTTACTCCATGTGTAACTCTGTGTCGTTGTATGTGTCGAACTGCTTTGCTTTATCTTGGCCAGGTCGCAATTGTAAATGAGAACTTGTTCTCAACTTGCTTACCTGGTTAAATAAAGGTGAAATAAATAAAAAAAATAAAAAAAATATTAAATTAATTTCAAGTAAATGGCAAAGCGCAAGTTACGACGCACGCACACACACACACACACACACACAGGAGCTAAAAGAGTGAGAAAAAATGCTGAGGAATGCTGAGGGATATCTAGAACAAGTCCAACACTGAAGGGAGCAGCAGTAATACTAACAAGCCTGAACAGGAGGAATGTGTGTGTGTGTGTGTATATGTGTGTGTGTGTGTGTGTGTATATATGTGTGTGTGTATATGTGTGTGTGTGTATATATATGTGTGTGTGTATATGTGTGTGTGTGTATATGTGTGTATATGCGTGTGTGTATATGTGTATGTGTTTGTGTGTGCATATGTGTGTGTGTGTGTGTGTGTGTGTGTGTGTGTGTGTGTGTGTGTGTGTGTGTGTGTGTGTGTGTGTGTGTGTGTGTGCGTGTTTGCCCAGCTGCTCCTACTGTTAGAGTGCCATGCATTGTACTGCCTCAGCAGGCACACACACTCTGAGGGCACTCTGCACGTTGTCCACACGTGGCTACTGCACTTACCCAGAGGGCTCTGATCTATAGTAGTACACTATATAGGGAATAGGGTGCATTTGGGACACTCCCTAAGCTATGTCGTAGAAATATAGATGAATAAAAACAGAATTGGGACTTGTTTTTCATTGAATCAATATAACAGGCCCTAGATGGCCTGTAGCTGTGTGATGTCTTTACCACTGTCTCCTCCAGACCAGACTGCTGCTGCCTTTACCACTGTCTCCTCTAGACCAGACTGCTGCCTTTACCTTTACCACTGTCTCCTCTAGACCAGACTACTGCTGCCTTTACCACTGTCTCCTCTAGACCAGACTGCTGCCTTTACCACTGTCTCCTCTAGACCAGACTGCTGCCTTTACCACTGTCTCCTCTAGACCAGACTGCTGCCTTTACCACTGTCTCCTCTAGACCAGACTGCTGTCTTTACCACTGTCTCCTCTAGACCAGACTGCTGCCTTTACCACTAGTCCACGAGGAGTTAACAGGTTCTAGTCTTACAACAGGATGTGATCTAGTCCACGAGGAGTTAACAGGTTCTAGTATTACAACAGGATGTGATCTAGTCCACGAGGAGTTAACAGGTTCTAGTGTAACAACAGGATGTGCTCTAGTCCACGAGGAGTTAACAGGATGTGATCTAGTCCACGAGGAGATAACAGGTTCTAGTGTTACAACAGGATGTGATCTAGTCCACGAGGAGTTAACAGGTT
>NW_027038417.1:0-5000 GCF_034236695.1 Oncorhynchus nerka | reverse complement strand
TCATTAGTTCCTGTCAAGACAGCAGCTACTCTTCCTGGGGTTTATTATGGATTCCCATTAGTTCCTGTCAAGACAGCAGCTACTCTTCCTGGGGATTCCCATTAGTTCCCGTCAAGGATCCTTCATTAGTTCCTAGTTCCTGTCAAGACAGCAGCTACTCTTCCTGGGGTTTATTATGGATCCCCATTAGTTCCTGTCAAGACAGCAGCTACTTCTTCCTGGGGTTTATTATGGACCCCCATTAGTTCCAAGGCAGCTACTTCCAGCAGCTACTCTTTCTGGGGTTTATTATGGATCCTTTCTGGGGTTTATTAGTTCCTGCCAAGACAGCAGCTACTCTTCCTCGGGTTTATTATGGATCCCCATTAGTTCCTGTCAAGACAGCAGCTACTATTCCTGGGGTTTATTATGGATCCTTGTTAGTTCCTGTCAAGGCAGCAGCTACTCTTCCTGGGGTTTATTATGGATCCTTGTTAGTTCCTGTCAAGGCAGCAGCTTCACTTCCTGGGGTTTATTATGAATCCTCATTAGTTCCTGTCAATGCAGCAGCTACTCTTCCTGGGGTTTATTAAGGATCCTCATTAGTTCCTGTCAAGACAGCAGCTACTCTTCCTGGGGTTTATTATGGATCCCCATTAGTTCCTGTCAAGGCAGCAGCTACTCTTCCTGGGGTTTATTATGGATCCCCATTAGTTCCTGTCAATGCAGCAGCTACTCTTCCTGGGGTTTATTATGAATCCTCATTAGTTCCTGTCAAGACAGCAGCTACTCTTCCTGGGGTTTATTATGGATCCTTGTTAGTTCCTGTCAAGGCAGCAGCTACTCTTCCTGGGGTTTATTATGGATCCTCATTAGTTCCTGCCAAGGCAGCAGCTACCCTTCCTGGGGTTTATTATGGATCCTCATTAGTTCCTGCCAAGGCAGCAGCTACTCTTCCTGGGGTTTATTATGGATCCTCGTTAGTTCCTGCCAAGGCAGCAGCTACTCTTCCTGGGGTTTATTATGGATCCTCGTTAGTTCCTGTCAAGGCAGCAGCTACTCTTCCTGGGGTCCAGCAAAATGAAGGCCATTTTTACCATTTTAAAAACATTACAATACATTCACGACACACTGTGTTCCCTCAGGCTCCTACTCCACCACCACCACCACATATCCACAGTACTAAATCCATGTGTACGTGTGTGTATAGTGTGTATGTTATCATGTGTGTGTGTGTGTGTGTGTGTGTATAGTGTGTATGTTATCATGTGTGTGTGAGTATAGTGTGTATGTTATCATGTGTGTGTGTGTGTATAGTGTGTATGTTATCATGTGTGTGTGTGTATAGTGTGTATGTTATCATGTGTTGTGTGTATAGTGTGTATGTTATCATGTGTGTGTGTGTATAGTGTGTATGTTATCATGTGTGTGTGTGTATAGTGTGTATGTTATCATGTGTGTGTGTGTATAGTGTGTATGTTATCATGTGTGTGTGTGTATAGTGTGTATGTTATCGTGTGTGTGTGTATAGTGTGTATGTTATCATGTGTGTGTGTGTGTGTGTGTGTGTGTGTGTGTGTGTGTGTATGTTATCATGTGTGTGTGTGTGTATAGTGTGTATGTTATCATGTGTGTGTGTGTATAGTGTGTATGTTATCATGTGTATAGTGTGTATAGTGTGTATGTTATCATGTGTATAGTGTGTTATGTATAATGTGTGTATCAGTGTGTGTGTGTGTATAGTGTGTATGTGTTATCATGTGTATAGTGTGTATAGTGTGTATGTTATCATGTGTATAGTGTGTATGTTATCATGTGTGTGTGTGTATAGTGTGTATGTTATCATGTGTGTGTGTGTATAGTGTGTATGTTATCATGTGTGTGTGTGTATAGTGTGTATGTTATCATGTGTGTGTGTGTATAGTGTGTATGTTATCATGTGTGTGTGTGTATAGTGTGTATGTGTGTGTGTGTGTGTGTGTGTATGTTATCATGTGTGTGTGTGTGTATAGTGTGTATGTTATCATGTGTGTGTGTGTATAGTGTGTATGTTATCATGTGTGTGTGTATGTGTATAGTGTGTATGTTATCATGTTATCATGTGTGTGTATAGTGTGTATGTTATCATGTGTGTGTGTGTGTGTATAGTGTGTATGTTATCATGTGTGTGTGTGTATAGTGTGTATGTTATCATGTGTATAGTGTGTGTATAGTGTGTATGTTATCATGTGTGTGTGTGTATAGTGTATGTATGTTATCATGTGTGTGTGTATAGTGTATATGTTATCATGTGTGTGTGTGTATAGTGTATATGTTATCATGTGTGTGTGTGTGTGTATGTTGTGTGTATGTTATCATGTGTGTGTGTGTATAGTGTGTATGTTATCATGTGTGTGTGTGTGTATAGTGTGTATGTTATTATGTGTGTGTGTGTTATATGTGTGTGTATGTTATCATGTTGTGTGTGTGTGTATAGTGTGTATGTTATCATGTGTGTGTGTGTATAGTGTGTATGTTATCATGTGTGTGTGTGTATAGTGTGTAATGTGTTATCATGTGTGTGTGTGTGTATAGTGTGTATGTTATCATGTGTGTGTGTATAGTGTGTATGTTATCATGTGTGTGTGTGTATAGTGTGTATGTTATCATATGTGTGTGTGTGTATAGTGTGTATGTTATCATGTGTGTGTGTGTGTATAGTGTGTATGTTATCATGTGTGTGTGTGTATAGTGTGTATTTATCATGTGTGTGTGTGTATAGTGTGTATGTTATCATGTGTGTGTGTGTATAGTGTGTATGTTATCATGTGTGTGTGTGTATAGTGTGTATGTTATCATGTGTGTGTGTGTATAGTGTGTATGTTATCATGTGTGTGTGTGTGTATAGTGTGTATGTTATCATGTGTGTGTGTTATCATGTGTATAGTGTATATGTTATCATGTGTGTGTGTGTATAGTGTGTATGTTATCATGTGTGTGTGTGTATAGTGTGTATGTTATCATGTGTGTGTGTGTGTATAGTGTGTATGTTATCATGTGTGTGTGTGTGTATAGTGTGTATGTTATCATGTGTGTGTGTGTATAGTATGTATGTTATCATGTGTGTGTGTGTGTATAGTGTGTATGTTATCATGTGTGTGTGTGTATAGTGTGTATGTTATCATGTGTGTGTGTGTATAGTGTGTATGTTATCATGTGTGTGTGTGTATAGTGTGTATGTTATCATGTGTGTGTGTGTGTATAGTGTGTATGTTATCATGTGTGTGTGTGTGTGTATAGTGTGTATGTTATCATGTGTGTGTGTGTATAGTGTGTTATATGTTGTAAGTCATGTGTGTGTGTGTATAGTGTGTATGTTATCATGTGTGTGTGTGTATAGTGTGTATGTTATCATGTGTGTGTATAGTGTATGTTATCATGTGTGTGTGTGTATAGTGTGTATGTTATCATGTGTGTGTGTGTGTATAGTGTGTATGTTATCATGTGTGTGTGTGTATAGTGTGTATGTTATCATGTGTATAGTGTGTGTATAGTGTGTATGTTATCATGTGTATAGTGTGTGTGTATAGTGTGTGTGTTATCACTCCCCGCTGTTCCATTAATTGTTTTTTTATACGTTATTTAAATCTAATTTGACTGCTTTTATCATTTACTTGATGTGGAATAGAGTTTGTGTGTTTTAATATAGACAGTAAGTCAAGGCCACCCCCCCTCTACAATTACTCACTGACACTGGCTAGTCTGGCTGATTAAAAACATTTTGGGATTACACTCACTACCTTGTACCAGATCTCTGTTTTCTATGTGCCCTGGTCAACAGTAGTGCACTATTAAGGGAACAGGGTGCCATTTGGGACGAATCACATAATGATTGGGAGCAGATTCACGAGCTACTTCAGTAGCACCCTCCTCCTATCTAACAAGTCTCCAAGAGGGCTTCTCTCTCTGTCTCTCTCTAAACTCTGAGGGTGTGCTTCTCTGATCTCTTCTTCTAATCCTGTGTCTCACCCCTCTGACACACTGTAGACATGCTGGACACACACACCCCTCTGACACACTGTAGACATGCTGGACACACACACCCCTCTGACACACTGTAGACATGCTGGACACACACACCACTCTGACACACTGTAGACATGCTGGACACACACACCCCTCTGACACACTGTAGACATGCTGGACACACACACCCCTCTGACACACTGTAGACATGCTGGACACACACACCACTCTGACACACTGTAGACATGCTGGACACACACACCCCTCTGACACACTGCAGACATGCTGGACACACACACACCCTCTGACACATTGTAGACATGCTGACACACACACCACTCTGACACACTGTAGACATGCTGACACACACACACCCTCTGACACTGTAGACATGCTGACACACACACCACTCTGACACACTGTAGACATGCTGGACACACACAATTCCTCTGACACACTGTAAACATGCTGGACACACACACCCTCTGACACTGTAGACATGCTGACACACACACCCCTCTGACACACTGTAGACATGCTGGACACACACACCCCTCTGACACACTGTAGACATGCTGGACACACACACCCCTCTGACACACTGTAGACATGCTGGACACACACACACCACTCTGACACACTGTAGACATGCTGACACACACACCCTCTGACACTGTACAGCTGGACACACACACCCTCCTGACACTGTAGACATGCTGGACACACACACCACCTGACACACTGTAGACATGCTGACACACACACACCCTCTGACACACTGTAGACATGCTGGACACACACACCACTCTGACACACTGTAGACATGCTGACACACACACCCTCTGACACACTGTAGACATGCTGGACACACACACCCCCTCTGACACACTGTAGACATGCTGGACACACACCACTCACACACTGTAGACATGCTGGACACACACCACTCTGACACACTGTAGACATGCTGGACACACACACCACTCTGACACACTGTAGACATGCTGGACACACAC
>NW_027038416.1:0-30446 GCF_034236695.1 Oncorhynchus nerka | reverse complement strand
TCAGCATCAGTATATGGAGTATCAGTATCAGTATATGGAGTATCAGTATCAGTATATATATGGAGTATCAGTATATGGAGTATCAGTATCAGTATATATATGGAGTATCAGTATCAGTATATGGAGTATCAGTATCAGTATATGGAGTATCAGTATCAGTATCAGTATATGGAGTATCAGTATCAGTATATCAGTATCAGTATCAGTATCAGTATCAGTATCAGTATATGGAGTATCAGTATCAGTATATGGAGTATCAGTATCAGTATATGGAGTATCAGTATCAGTATAGTATATGGAGGTATCAGTATCAGTATCAGTATATGGAGTATCAGTATCAGTATCAGGAGTATCAGTATATGGAGTATCAGTATCAGTATCAGTATATGGAGTATCATCAGTATATGGAGTATCAGTCATATGGAGTATCAGTATCAGCAGTCAGTATCAGTCAGCATCATGGAGTATCAGCATCAGTATCAGTATATGGAGCATCAGTATCAGTATCAGTATCAGCATATGGAGTATCAGTATCAGTATATGGAGCATCATCAGCAGTATCAGTATGGAGTATCAGCATCAGCAGTATGGAGTATCAGTATCAGTATATGGAGTATCAGTCAGTATATGGAGTATCAGTATCAGTATCAGTATATGGAGTATAAGTATCAGTATCAGTATATGGAGTATCAGTATCAGTATATGGAGTATCATCAGTATCATCAGCATGGAGCATCAGTATCAGTTGGAGCATCAGTATCAGTATCAGTATCAGTCAGTATCAGGAGCATCAGCATCAGTATCAGTATATGGAGCATCAGCATCAGTATAGTGGAGTATCAGTATCAGTATATGGAGTATCAGTATCAGTATATGGAGTATCAGTATCAGTATCAGTATGGAGCATCAGGGAGTATCAGTATCATGGATCAGTATCAGTATCAGTATCAGCATCAGTATCAGTGGAGCATCAGTATCAGTATATGGAGTATCAGTATCAGTATATGGAGCATCAGTATCAGTATATGGTATCAGTCAGTATATGGAGTATCAGTATCAGCATATGGAGCATCAGCATCAGTATCAGCATATGGAGCATCAGTATCAGTATATGGAGCATCAGTATCAGTCAGTATCAGTATATGGAGTATCAGTATCAGTCAGTATCAGTATCAGCATATGGATCATCAGCATCAGTATCAGCATCAGTATGGAGTCAGTATCAGTATATGGAGTATCAGTATCAGTATATGGAGTATCAGTCAGTATCAGTATATGGAGTATCAGTATATGGAGTATCAGTATATGGAGTAGCATATGGAGTATCAGTATCAGTAGTCAGTATCAGTATCAGTATCAGCATCAGTATATGGAGTATCAGTATCAGTATATGGAGCATCAGCATAGTATCAGTCAGTATCAGTATCAGTATATGGAGTATCAGTATCAGTATATGGAGTATCAGTATCAGTATATGGAGCATCAGTATCAGTATATGGAGTATCAGTATCAGTATATGGAGTATCAGTATCAGTATCAGTATATGGAGCATCAGTATCAGTATGGAGTATGGAGTATCAGTATGGAGTATCAGTATCATATATGGAGTATCAGTATCAGCATATGGAGCATCATCAGCATCAGTATATGGAGCATCAGCAGTCAGTATATGGAGCATCAGCATCAGTATCAGGAGCATCAGTATCAGTATGGAGTATCAGTATGGAGTATCAGTATCAGTATCAGTCAGTATATGGAGTATCAGTATCAGTATATGGAGTATCAGTATCAGTATATGGAGTATCAGCATCAGTATATGGAGTATCAGTATCAGTATCAGTATATGGAGTATCAGTATCAGTATATGGAGTATCAGTATCAGTATATGGAGTCAGCATCAGTATCAGTATATGGAGTATCAGTATCAGTATCAGTATATGGAGTATCAGTATCAGTATATATGGAGCATCAGTATCAGTATATGGAGTATCAGTATCAGTGGAGTAGTATCAGTATATGTCAGCATCAGTATCAGTATATGGAGTATCATCAGTATATGGAGTATCAGCATCAGTATGGAGCATCAGCATCAGTATCATATCAGGAGTATCAGCAGTATCAGTATCAGCATCAGCATATGGAGCATCAGTATCAGCATCAGTGGAGTATCAGTATCAGTATCAGCATCAGTATCAGAGTATCAGTATCAGTGGAGTATCAGTATCAGTATCAGTATATGGAGTATCAGTATCAGTATGGAGTATCAGTCAGTATATGGAGTATCAGCATCAGCATATGGAGTATCAGTCAGCATCAGTATATGGAGTATCAGTATCAGTATATGGGAGCATCAGCATCAGCATATGGATATGGAGTATCAGCATCAGTATCAGTATATGGAGTATCAGTATCAGTATATGGAGTATCAGTATCAGTATCAGTGGAGCATCAGTATCAGTATATGGAGTATCAGTATCAGTATATGGAGTATGGAGTATCAGTATCAGTATATGGATTATCAGCATCAGCATCAGTATATGGAGTATCAGTATATGGAGTATCAGTATCAGTATATGGAGTATCATCAGTATCAGTGGAGTATCAGTATCAGTATAGTATCATCAGGATATGGAGTATCAGTCAGCATGGAGTCAGTATCAGTATCAGTATATGGAGTATCAGTATCAGCATATCAGTATCAGCATGGAGCATCAGTATCAGTATGGAGCATCAGCATCAGTATCAGCATCATGGAGTATCAGCATCAGTATATGGAGTATCAGTATCAGTATCAGTGGAGTATCAGTATCAGTATATGGAGTATCAGTATCAGTATGGAGTATCAGTATCAGTATCAGTATATGGAGTATCAGTATGGAGCAGTATCAGTATATGGATCAGTATCAGTATCAGTATATGGAGTATCAGTATCAGTATCAGTGGAGTATCAGTATCATCAGTCAGTATGGAGTATCAGTATCAGTATATGGAGCATCAGTATCAGTATCAGGAGCATCAGTATCAGCATAGTATGGATCAGCATCAGTATGAGCATCAGTATCAGCATCAGTATGGAGTATCAGTATCAGTATATGGAGCAGTATGGAGCATCAGTATCAGTATCAGTATATGGAGTATCAGCATCAGTATATGGAGTATCAGTATCAGTATGGAGTATCAGTATCAGTATCATCAGTATCAGTATATATGGAGTATCAGTATCAGTATATGGAGTATCAGTATCAGTATCAGTATATGGAGTATCAGCATCAGTATGGAGTATCAGTATCAGCATCAGCATCAGTATCAGTTGGAGTATCAGTATCAGTATATGGAGAGCATCAGTATCAGTATCAGTATATGGAGCATCAGCATCAGTATATGGAGTATCAGTATCAGCATCAGTATCAGCATCATATGGAGTATCAGTATCATGGAGTATCAGTATATGGAGTATCAGTATCAGTATATGGAGTATCAGTCAGTCAGTCAGTATCAGTATCAGTATATGGAGTATCAGTATCAGTATATGGAGTATCAGTATCAGTATGGAGTATCAGTATCAGCAGTATATCAGATCAGTATCAGCATCAGCATATGGAGTATCAGCATCAGTATATGGAGTCAGCATCAGTATCAGCATAGTATGGAGCATCAGTCAGTATCAGTATCAGTATATGGAGTATCAGCATATGGAGCATCAGTATATGGAGTATCAGTATATGGAGCATCAGTATCAGTATATGGAGTATCAGTATCAGTATATGGAGTATCAGCATCAGTATCAGTATCAGTATATGGAGTATCAGTATCAGTATATGGAGTATCAGTATCAGTATCAGTATATGGAGTATCAGTCAGTCAGTATCAGTATCAGGAGTATCAGCATCAGTATCAGTATCAGTGGAGTATGGAGATCAGCATCAGCATATGGAGTATCAGTATCAGTATCAGTATATGGAGTCAGTATCAGTATATGGAGTATCAGTATCAGTATCAGGATATCAGTATCAGCATATCAGTATCAGTATCAGTATATGGAGTATCAGTATCAGTATCATGGAGCAGTGTATATGATCAGTATCAGTATCAGTATATGGAGTATCAGTATCAGTATATGGAGTATCAGTATCAGTATCAGTATATGGAGTATCAGTATCAGTATATGGAGTCAGTATCAGTATATGTAGTATCAGTATCAGTATATGGAGTATCAGTATCAGTATCAGTATCAGTATATGGAGTATCAGTATCAGTATCAGTATCAGTATCAGTATCAGTATATGGAGTATCAGTATCAGTATGGAGTATCAGTCAGTATCAGTATATGGAGTATCAGTATCAGTATATGGAGTATCAGTATCAGTCAGTATCAGTATATGGAGTATCAGTATCAGTATATGGAGTATCAGTATCAGTATGGAGTATCAGTATATGGAGTATCAGTATCAGTATATCAGATCAGTATCAGTATCAGTATCAGTATATGGAGTATCAGTATCAGTATCAGCATCAGTATCAGTATCAGTGGAGTATCAGTATCATCAGTATCAGTCAGTATCAGTAGTATGGAGTATCAGTATCAGTATATGGAGTATCAGTATCAGTATCAGTATATGGAGTATCAGTATCAGTATATGGAGTATCAGTATCAGTATATGGAGTATCAGTATCAGTATCAGTATATGGAGTATCAGTATCAGTATATGGAGTATCAGTATATGGAGTATCAGTATCAGTATATGGAGTATCAGTATCAGTATATGGAGCATCAGTATCAGCATCAGTATCAGTATATGGAGTATCAGTATCAGTATATGGAGTATCAGTATCAGTATATGGAGTATCAGTATCAGTATCAGGAGTATCAGTATATGGAGCATCAGCATCAGTATCAGTATATGGAGTATCAGTATCAGTATATGGAGTATCAGTATCAGTATATCAGGAGTATCAGTATCAGTATATGGAGTATCAGTATCAGTATCAGTATATGGAGTATCAGTATCAGTGGATCAGTATCAGTATATGGAGTATCAGTATCAGTATATGGAGTATCAGTATCAGTATCAGTATCAGTGGAGTATCAGTATCAGTAGTATCAGTATCAGTATCAGTATATGGAGTATCAGTATCAGTATATGGAGTATCAGTATCAGCATATGGAGTATCAGTATCAGTATATGGAGCATCAGTATCAGTATATGGAGTATCAGTATATGGAGTATCAGTATCAGTATATCAGTATCAGTATCAGTATATGGAGTATCAGTATCAGTATCAGTATATGGAGTATCAGTATCAGTATATGGAGTATCAGTATCAGTAGTATCAGTATCAGTCATCAGTATCAGTATATGGAGTATCAGTATCAGTCAGTATATGGAGCATCAGTATCAGTATAGTATCAGTATCAGTATATGGATGCAGTATCAGTATCAGTATCAGTATATGGAGTATCAGTATCAGTATATGGAGTAGGAGTATCAGTATCAGCATATGGTATCATCAGTATCAGTATATGGAGTATCAGTATCAGTATCAGTATATGGAGTATCAGTGTATCAGTATATGGAGTATCAGTATATATGGAGTATCAGCATATGGAGTATCAGTATCAGTATCAGTATATGGAGCAGTATCAGTATATGGAGTATCAGTATATGGAGTATCAGTATCAGCATCAGTATATGTATCAGTATCAGTAGTATCAGTATGGAGTATCAGTATCAGTATATGGAGTATCAGTATCAGTATCAGTATATGGAGTATCAGTATCAGTATATGGAGTATCAGTATCAGCATCAGTATCATGGAGTATCAGTATCAGTATATGGAGTATCAGTATCAGCATCAGTATATGGAGTCAGTATCAGTATATGGAGTATCAGTATCAGCATCAGTATCAGTATCAGTATCAGCATCAGCATATGGATCAGTCAGTATATGGAGTATCAGTATCAGTATATGGAGTATCAGTATCAGTATCAGTCAGTATCAGTATATGGAGTATCAGTATCAGTATCAGTATATGGAGTATCAGTATCAGTATATGGAGATCAGTATCAGTATCAGTATATGGAGTATCAGTATCAGTATATGGAGTATCAGTATCAGTATCAGTATCAGTATCAGTCAGTATCAGTATGGAGTATCAGTATCAGTATCAGTATGGAGTATCAGTATCAGTATCAGATCAGTATATGGAGTATCAGTATCAGTATATCAGTATATGGAGTATCATCAGTATCAGTATCATATCAGTATATGGAGTATCAGTATCAGTATCAGTATCAGTATCAGTATGGAGTATCATCAGTATCAGTATCATGGAGCATCAGTATCAGTATCAGTATATGGAGTATCAGTATCAGTATATGGAGTATCAGTATATGGAGTATCAGTATCAGTATCATGGAGTATCAGTATCAGTATATGGAGCATCAGTATCAGTATCAGTATATGGAGTATCAGTATCAGGAGTATCAGTATCAGCATCAGTATATGGAGTCAGTATCAGCATCAGTATCAGTCAGCATATGGAGTATCAGTATCAGTATATGGAGTATCAGCATCAGTATCAGTATCAGCATCAGTATCAGTATATGGAGTATCAGTATCAGGAGTATCAGTATCAGTATATGGAGTATCAGTATCAGTATCAGTATATGGAGCATCAGTATCAGTATATGGAGTATCAGTATCAGTATATGGAGCATCAGTATCAGTATATCAGTATCAGTATCAGTATCAGTATCAGTATCAGTAGTATCAGTATCAGTATATGGAGTATCAGCATCAGTATATGGAGTATCAGTATCAGTATCAGTCAGTATATGGAGCATCAGTATATGGAGTATCAGTATCAGCATCAGTATCAGTATCAGTATATGGAGTATCAGCATCAGTATGGAGTATCAGTCAGTATCAGTATATGGAGTATCAGTATCAGTATCAGTATCAGTATATGGAGTATCAGTATCAGTATCAGTATGGATCAGTATCAGTATATGGAGTATCAGTATCAGTATCAGTATCAGTATCAGTATATGGAGTATCAGTATCAGTATATGGAGTATCAGTATCAGTATCAGTATCAGTCAGAGTATGGAGTATCGGTATCAGTATCAGTATCAGTATATGGAGTATCAGGTAGCATCAGTATATGGAGTATCAGTATATGGAGTATCAGTATCAGTATATGGAGTATCAGTATCAGTATCAGTATCAGGAGTATCAGTATCAGTATCAGTATATGGAGTATCAGTATCAGTATCAGTATATGGAGCATCAGTATCAGTATCAGTATATGGAGTATCAGTATCAGTATCAGTATATGGAGTATCAGTATCAGTATATGGAGTATCAGTATCAGTATCAGTATATGGAGTATCAGTATCAGCATATGGAGTATCAGTCAGTATATGGAGTATCAGTATCAGTATCAGTATGGAGTATCAGTATCAGTATATGGATCAGTATCAGTATCAGTATCAGTCAGTATATGGAGTATCAGTATCAGTATATGGAGTATCAGTATATGGAGTATCAGTATATGGAGTATCAGGAGTATCAGTCAGTCAGTATCAGTATATGGAGTATCAGTATCAGTATATGGAGTCATCAGTATATGGAGTATCAGTATCAGTATCAGTATATGGAGTATCAGTATCAGTATCAGGATATGAGATCAGTATCAGTATATGTCAGTATCAGTATGGAGTATCAGTATCAGTATATGGAGTATCAGTATCAGTATCAGTATATGGAGTATCAGTATATGGAGTATCAGTATCAGTATCAGTATATGGAGTATCAGTATCAGTATATGGAGTATCAGTATCAGTATATGGAGATCAGTATCATATCAGTATATCAGTATCAGTATCAGGAGTATCAGTATCAGTATCATGGAGTCATCAGTATATGGAGCATCAGTATCAGTATGGAGTATCAGCATCAGTATCAGTATCAGATCATCAGCATCAGTATCAGTATCAGTATGGAGCATCAGTATCAGTATCAGTATATGGAGTATCAGTATCAGTATATGGAGTATCAGTATCAGTATATGGAGTATCAGTATCAGTCAGTATATGGAGTATCAGTATCAGTATATGGAGTATCAGTATATGGAGTATCAGTATCATCAGTATCAGTATCAGTATATGGAGTATCAGTATGGAGTATCAGTATCAGTATATGGAGTATCAGTATCAGTATATGGAGTATCAGTATCAGTATCAGTATATGGAGTATCAGTATCAGTATATGGAGTATCAGTATCAGTATATGGAGTATCAGTATCAGTATCAGTATATGGAGTATCAGTATCAGCATATGGAGTATCAGTATCAGTATCAGTATCAGTATCAGTATATGGAGTATCAGTCAGTATATGGAGTATCAGTATCAGTATATGGAGTATCAGTATCAGTATCAGTATATGGAGTATCAGTATCAGTATATGGAGTATCAGTATCAGTATCATGGAGTCAGTATCAGCATCAGTATCAGTATATGGAGTATCAGTATCATCAGTATCAGTATATGGAGCATCAGTATCAGTATCAGTATCAGTATATGGAGTATCAGTATCATATCAGTATCAGTATATGGAGCATCAGTATCAGTATATGGAGTATCAGTATCAGTATCAGTGATATGGAGTATCAGTATCAGTATCAGTATCAGTATCATGGAGTATATGGAGTATCAGTATCAGTATATGGATCAGTATCAGTATCAGTATATGGAGTATCAGTATCAGTATCAGTATATGGAGTATCAGTATCAGTATATGGAGTATCAGTATCAGTATATGGAGTATCAGTATCAGTATATGGAGTATCAGTATCATCAGTATATGGAGTATCAGTATCAGTATCAGTATATGGAGTATCAGTATCAGTATATCAGTATCAGTATCAGTATCAGTATATGGTATATGTATATCAGTATCAGTATCAGTATATGGAGTATCAGCATCAGTATCAGTATCAGTATATGGAGTATCAGTATCAGTATATGGAGTATCAGTATCAGTCAGTATCAGCATGGAGTATCAGTATCAGTATATGGAGTATCAGTATCAGTATATGGAGTATCAGTATATGGAGTATCAGTATCAGTATATGGAGTATCAGTATCAGTATCAGTATATGGAGTATCAGTATATGGATATGGAGTATCAGTATAGTATATGGAGTATCAGTATCAGTATATGGAGTATCAGTATCAGTATATGGAGTATCAGTATCAGTATCAGTATCAGTATATGGAGTATCAGTATCAGTATCAGTATGGAGTATCAGTATCAGTAGTATATGGAGTATCAGTATCAGTATATGGAGCAGTATCAGTCATATGGAGTATCAGTATCAGTATCAGTATCAGGATATGGAGTATCATCAGTATCAGTATATGGAGTCAGCATCAGTATCAGTAGTATCAGTATCAGTATCAGTGGAGTATATCAGTATCAGTATCAGTATCAGTATCAGTATCAGTATCAGTATGGAGTATCAGTATCAGTATCAGTATCAGTATATGGAGTATCAGTATCAGTATATGGAGTATCAGTATCAGTATATGGAGTATCAGTATCAGTATATGGAGTATCAGTATCAGTATCAGTCAGTATATGGAGTATCAGTATCAGTATCAGTATATGGAGTATCAGTATCAGTATATGGAGTATCAGCATCAGTATCAGTATATGGAGTATCAGTATCATCAGTATATGGAGTATCATATGGAGTATCAGTATCAGTATCAGTATCAGTATCAGTATCAGTATATGGAGTATCAGTATCAGTATATGGAGTATCAGTATCAGTATATGGAGTATCAGTATCAGTATATGGAGTATCATCAGTATCAGTATATGGAGTATCAGTATCAGTATCAGTATATGGAGTATCAGTATCAGTATCAGTATATGGAGTATCAGTATCAGTATCAGTATATGGAGTATCATCAGTATCAGGAGTATCAGCATCAGTATATGGAGTATCAGTATCAGTATCAGTATATGGAGTATCAGTATCAGTATATGGAGTATCAGTATATGGAGTATCATCAGTATCAGTATCAGTATATGGAGTATCAGTATCAGTATCAGTATATGGAGTATCAGTATCAGTATATGGAGTATCAGCATCAGCATCAGGATATGGAGTATCAGTATATGGAGTATCAGTATATGGAGTATCAGTATCAGTATATGGAGTATCAGTATCATCAGTATATGGAGTATCAGTATCATCAGTATCAGTATATGGAGCATCAGTATCAGTATATGGAGTATCAGTCAGTATCAGTATATGGAGTATCAGTATCAGTATATGGAGTATCAGTATCAGTATCAGTATATGGAGTATCAGTATCAGTATATGGAGTATCAGTATATGGAGTATCAGTATCAGTATATGGAGTATCAGTATCAGTATATGGAGTATATGGAGCATCAGTATATGGAGTATCAGTATCAGTATCAGTATATGGAGTATCAGTATCAGTATATGGAGTATCAGTCAGTATATGGAGTATCAGTATATGGAGTATCAGTATCAGTATCAGTATATGGAGTATCAGTATCAGTATCAGTATATGGAGTATCAGTATCAGTAGTATGGATCAGTATCAGTATATGGAGTATCAGTATCAGTATATGGAGTATCAGTCATCAGTATATGGAGTATCAGTATCAGTCATATGGATCATCAGTATCAGTATCAGTATATGGAGTATCAGTATCAGTATATGGAGTATCAGTATATGGAGTATCAGTATCAGTCAGTATATGGAGTATCAGTATCAGTATCAGTATCAGTATGGAGTATCAGTATCAGTATCAGTATATGGAGTATCAGTATCAGGAGTATCATGGATCATATCAGTATATGGAGTATCAGTATCAGTATATGGAGTATCAGTATCAGTATCATGGAGTATCAGTATCAGTATATGGAGTATCAGTATCAGTATCAGTATATGGAGTATCAGTATCAGTATCATGGAGTATCAGTATCAGTATCAGTATATGGAGTATCAGTATCAGTATATGGAGTATCAGTATATGGAGTATCAGTATCAGTATGGAGTATCAGTATATGGAGTATCAGTATCAGTATATGGAGTATCAGTATCAGTATATGGAGTATCAGTATCAGTATATGGAGTAGTATATGGAGTATCAGTATCAGTATATGGAGTATCAGCATCAGTATCAGTATATGGAGTATCAGTATCAGTATATGGAGTATCAGTATCAGTATATGGAGTATCAGTATCAGTATCAGTATGGAGTATCAGTATCATATGGAGTATCAGTATCAGTATCAGTATATGGAGTATCAGTATATGGAGTATCAGTATATGGAGTATCAGTATCAGTATATATCAGTATCAGTATCAGTATCAGTCATATGGAGTATCAGTATCAGTATATGGAGCATCAGTATCAGTATATGGAGTATCAGTATCAGTCATATGGAGTATCAGTATCAGTATATGGAGTATCAGTATCAGTATGGAGTATCAGTATCAGTAGTATCAGTATATGGAGTATCAGTATCAGTATATGGAGTATCAGTATCAGTATATGGAGTATCAGTATCAGTATCAGTATATGGAGTATCAGTATCAGTATATGGAGTATCAGTATCAGTATCAGTCAGTATCAGTCATCAGTATGGAGTATCAGTATCAGTATATGGAGTATCAGTATCAGTATCAGTATCAGTATATGGAGTATCAGTATAGTATCAGTTGGAGTATCAGTATCAGTATCAGTATCAGTCATATGGAGTATCAGTATCAGTATCAGTATATGGATATCAGTATCAGTATATGGAGTATCAGTATCAGTATATGGAGTATCAGTATCAGTATATCAGTATCAGCATATGGAGTATCAGTATATATGGAGTATCAGTATATGGAGTATCAGTCAGTATCAGTATATGGAGTATCAGTATCAGTATATGGAGTATCAGTATCAGTATATGGAGTATCAGTATCAGTATCAGTATCAGTATATGGAGTATCAGTATCAGTATCAGTATCAGTATCAGTATATGGAGTATCAGTATCAGTATATGGAGTATCAGTATCAGTATATGGAGTATATCAGTATCAGTATATGGAGTATCAGTATCAGTCAGTATATGGAGTATCAGTATATGGAGTATCAGTATCATATGTCATCAGTATATGGAGTATCAGTATCAGTATATGGAGTATCAGTATCAGTCAGTATGGAGTATCAGTATCATCAGTATATGGAGTATCAGTATCAGTATATGGAGTCAGTATCAGTATCAGTATATGGAGTATCAGTATATGGAGTATCAGTATCAGTATCAGTATATGGAGTATCAGTATATGGAGTATCAGTATCAGTATATGGAGTATCAGTATATGGAGTATCAGTATGGAGTAGTATCAGTATATCAGTATCAGTATCAGTATATGGAGTATCAGTATCAGTATATCAGAGTATCAGTATGGAGTAGTATCAGTATGGAGCATCAGTATCAGTATATGGAGTATCAGTATCAGTATCAGTATATGGAGTATCAGTATCAGTATATGGAGTATCAGTATCAGTATCAGTATATCAGTATCAGTATCAGTATATGGAGTATCAGTATCAGTATCAGTATATGGAGTATCAGTATATGGAGTATCAGTATCAGTATCATGGATCAGTATCAGTATCAGTATCAGTATATGGAGTATCAGTATATGAGTATCAGTATATGGAGTATCAGTATCAGTATAGGTATATGGAGTATCAGTATCAGTATCAGTATATGGAGTATCAGTATCAGGAGTATGGTATCAGTATCAGTATCAGTATATGGAGTATCAGTCAGTATCAGTATGGAGCATCAGTATCAGTCATATGGAGTAGTATCAGTATCATATCAGTATATGGAGTCAGTATCAGTCAGTATATGGAGTATCAGTATCAGTATATGGAGTATCAGTATCAGTATATGGAGTCATCAGTATCAGTATATGGAGTATCAGTATCAGTATCATATGAGTATCAGTATCAGTATGGAGTATCAGTATCAGTATCAGTATATGGAGTATCAGTATCAGTATATGGAGTATCAGTATCAGTATAGTCAGTATCAGTATATGGAGTATCAGTATCAGTATATGGAGTATCAGTATCAGTATATGGAGTATCAGTATCAGTATCAGTATCAGTATCATGGAGTATCAGTATCAGTATCAGTATATGGAGTATCAGTATCAGTATATGGAGTATCAGTATCAGTATATGGAGTATCAGTATCAGTATCAGTATCAGTATCAGTATCAGTATATGGAGTATCAGTATATGGAGTATCAGTATCAGTATATGGAGTATCAGTATCAGTATCATGGAGTATCAGTATCAGTATATGGAGTATCAGTATCAGTATATGGAGTATCAGTATCAGTATCAGTCATATATGGAGTATCAGTATCAGTATATGGAGTATCAGTATCAGTATCAGTGGAGTATCAGTATCAGTATATGGAGTATCAGTATCAGTATATGGAGTATCAGTATCAGTATCAGTATCAGTATCAGTATGGAGTATCAGTATCAGTATATGGAGTATCAGTATCAGTATCAGTCATATATGGAGTATCAGTATCAGTATCAGTATATGGAGTATCAGTATCAGTATATGGAGTATCAGTATCAGTATCAGTATATGGAGTATCAGTATCAGTATCAGTATATGGAGTATCAGTATCAGTATCAGTATATGGAGTATCAGTATCAGTATATGGAGTCAGTCAGTATCAGTATATGGATCAGTATCAGTATCAGTATAGTATCAGTATATGGAGTCAGTCAGTATATGGAGTATCAGTATCAGTATATGGAGTATCAGTATCAGTATATGGAGTATCAGTATCAGTATATGGAGTATCAGTATCAGTATATGGAGTATCAGTATCAGTATATGGAGTATCAGTATCAGTATCAGTATAGTATGGAGTATCAGTATCAGTATATGGAGTATCAGTATCAGTATCAGTATCAGTATCAGTATCAGTATATGGAGTATCAGTATATGGAGTATCAGTATCAGTATATGGAGTATCAGTATCAGTGGAGTATCAGTATCAGTATCAGTATCAGTATCAGTATATCAGTATCAGTATCAGTATCATGGAGTATCAGTAGTATCAGTATCAGTATATATGGAGTATCAGTATCAGTATCAGTATCAGTATCAGTATCAGTATATGGAGTCATATCAGTATCAGTATATGGAGTATCAGTATATGGAGTATCAGTATCAGTATCAGTATATGGAGTATCAGTATCAGTATATGGAGTATCAGTATCAGTATCAGTATATGAGTATCAGTATCAGTATATGGAGTATCAGTATCAGTATATGGAGTATCAGTATCAGTATATATGAGTATCAGTATCAGTATCAGTATCAGTATATGGAGTATCAGTATCAGTATATGGAGTATCAGTATCAGTATCAGTATATGGAGTATCAGTATCAGTATCAGTATCAGTATCAGTATCAGTATCAGTATATGGAGTATCAGTATCAGTATATGGAGTATCAGTATCAGTATCAGTATATGGAGTATCAGTATCAGTATATGGAGTATCAGTATCAGTATATGGAGTATCAGTATCAGTATCAGTATATGGAGTATCAGTATCAGTATATGGAGTATCAGTATCAGTATATGGAGTATCACAGGAGTATCAGTATCAGTATATGGAGTATCAGTATCAGTATCAGTATCAGTATATGGAGTATCAGTATAGTATCATCAGCATCAGAGTATCAGTATCAGTATCAGTATATGGAGTATCAGTATCAGTATCAGTATCAGTATCAGTATATGGAGTATCAGTATATGGAGTATCAGTATCAGTATCAGTATATGGAGTATCAGTATCAGTATATGGAGTATCAGTATCAGTATATGGAGTATCAGTATCAGTATATGGAGTATCAGTATATGGAGTATCAGTATCAGTATATGGAGTATCAGTATATGGAGTATCAGTATCAGTATATGGAGTATCAGTATATGGAGTATCAGTATATGGAGTATCAGTATCAGTATATATGAGTATCAGTATCAGTATATGGAGTATCAGTATCAGTATATGGAGTATCAGTATCAGTATCAGTATATGGAGTATCAGTATCAGTATATGGAGTATCAGTATATGGAGTATCAGTATCAGTATATGGAGTATCAGTATCAGTATATGGAGTATCAGTATCAGTATATGGAGTATCAGTATCAGTATATGGAGTATCAGTATATGGAGTATCAGTATCAGTATATGGAGTATCAGTATCAGTATATGGAGTATCAGTATCAGTATATGGAGTATCAGTATCAGTATATGGAGTATCAGTATCAGTCATCAGTATCAGTATATGGAGTATCAGTATCATGGAGTATCAGTATGGAGTATCAGTATCAGTATCAGTATCAGTATATGGAGTATCAGTATATGGAGTATCAGTCATATGGAGTATCAGTATCAGTATATGGAGTATCAGTATCAGTATAGTATATGGAGTATCAGTATCAGTATATGGAGTATCAGTATCAGTATCAGTATATGGAGTATCAGTATATGGAGTATCAGTATATCAGTATCAGTATCAGTATATGGAGTATCAGTATCAGTATCAGTATATCAGGAGTATCAGTATATGGAGTATCAGTATCAGTATCAGTATATGGAGTATCAGTATCAGTATATGGAGTATCAGTATCAGTATCAGTATATGGAGTATCAGTATCAGTATATGGAGTCATCAGTATCAGTATATCAGTATCAGTATCAGTATCAGTATATATGGAGTATCAGTATCAGTATCAGTGGAGCATCAGTATCAGTATCAGTATATGGAGTATCAGTATCAGTATATGGAGTATCAGTATCAGTATCAGTATGGAGCATCAGTATCAGTATATGGAGTATCAGTATCAGTATATGGAGTATCAGTATCAGTATCAGTATCAGTATATGGAGTATCAGTATATGGAGTATCAGTATCAGTATATGGAGTATCAGTATCAGTATCAGTATATGGAGTATCAGTATCAGTATCAGTATATGGAGTATCAGTATCAGTATATGGAGTATCAGTATCAGTATATGGAGTATCAGTATCAGTATCAGTATCAGTATATGGAGTATCAGTATCAGTATATGGAGTATCAGTATCAGTATCAGTATATGGAGTATCAGTCAGTCAGTATGGAGTATCAGTATCAGTATATGGAGTATCAGTATCAGTATATGGAGTATCAGTATCAGTATATGGAGTATCAGTATATGGAGTATCAGTATGGAGTATCAGTATCAGTGGAGTATCAGTATCAGTATATGGAGTATCAGTATCATGGAGTATCATCAGTATCATCAGTATATGGAGTATCAGTATCAGTCAGTATGGAGTATCAGTATCAGTATCAGTATCAGTATATGGAGTATCAGTATCAGTATCAGTATATGGAGTATCAGTATCAGTATATGGAGTATCAGTATATGGAGTATCAGTATCAGTATCAGTATATCAGTATCAGTATATGGAGTATCAGTATCAGTATATGGAGTATCAGTATATGGAGTATCAGTATCAGTATCAGTATATGGAGTATCAGTATCAGTATATGGAGTATCAGTATCAGTATATGGAGTATCAGTATCAGTATCAGTATATGGAGTATCAGTATCAGTATATGGAGTATCAATATCAGTATCAGTATATGGAGTATCAGTATCAGTATATGGAGTATCAGTATCAGTATATGGAGTATCAGTATCAGTATCAGTCATATGGAGTATCAGTATATGGAGTATCAGTATCAGTATCAGTATATGGAGTATCAGTATCAGTATCAGTATATGGAGTATCAGTATCAGTATATGGAGTATCAGTATATGGAGTATCAGTATCAGTATCAGTATATGGATATCAGTATCAGTATCATGGAGTATCAGTATCAGTATCTGGAGTATCAGTATCAGTATATGGAGTATCAGTATCAGTATATGGAGTATCAGTATCAGTATCAGTATCAGTATATGGAGTATCAGTATCAGTATATGGAGTATCAGTATCAGTATATGGAGTATCAGTATCAGTATATGGAGTATCAGTATCAGTATCAGTATCAGTATCAGTATATGGAGTATCAGTATCAGTATCAGTATATGGAGTATCAGTATCAGTATATGGAGTATCAGTATATGGAGTATCAGTATCAGTATATGGAGTATCCGTATCAGTATATGGAGTATCCGTATCAGTATATGGAGTATCAGTATCAGTATCAGTATCAGTATATGGAGTATCAGTATCAGTATCAGTATATGGAGTATCAGTATCAGTATCAGTATCAGTATCAGTATTAGTATATGGAGTATCAGTATCAGTATCAGTATATGGAGTATCAGTATCAGTATCAGTATCAGTATGGAGTATCAGTATCAGTATATGGAGTATCAGTATCAGTATATATGAGTATCAGTATCAGTATCAGTATCAGTATCAGTATATGGAGTATCAGTATCAGTATATGGAGTATCAGTATCAGTATCAGTATCAGTATCAGTATATGGAGTATCAGTATCAGTATATGGAGTATCAGTATCAGTATCAGTATATGGAGTATCAGTATCAGTATATGGAGTATCAGTATCAGTATCAGTATCAGTATCAGTATATGGAGTATCAGTATCAGTATATGGAGTATCAGTATCAGTATCAGTATATGGAGTATCAGTATCAGTATCAGTATCAGTATCAGTATATGGAGTATCAGTATCAGTATCAGTATCAGTATATGGAGTATCAGTATCAGTATATGGAGTATCAGTATATGGAGTATCAGTATCAGTATCAGTATCAGTATATGGAGTATCAGTATCAGTATCAGTATCAGTATCAGTATCAGTATATGGAGTATCAGTATCAGTATATGGAGTATCAGTATCAATATCAGTATATGGAGTATCAGTATCAGTATCAGTATCAGTATCAGTATATGGAGTATCAGTATATGGAGTATCAGTATCAGTATCAGTATATGGAGTATCAGTATCAGTATATGGAGTATCAGTATCAGTATCAGTATATGGAGTATCAGTATCAATATATGGAGTATCAGTATATGGAGTATCAGTATCAATATATGGAGTATCAGTATATGGAGTATCAGTATCAATATATGGAGTATCAGTATATGGAGTATCAGTATATGGAGTATCAGTATCAGTATATATGAGTATCAGTATCAGTATATGGAGTATCAGTATCAGTATATATGAGTATCAGTATCAGTATATGGAGTATCAGTATCAGTATATATGAGTATCAGTATCAGTATATATGAGTATCAGTCTACTCGGCTGTACAGTATCAGTATCAGTATATGGAGTATCAGTATCAGTATATATGAGTATCAGTATCAGTATATATGAGTATCAGTATCAGTATATGGAGTATCAGTATCAGTATCAGTATATGGAGTATCAGTATCAGTATCAGTATCAGTATATATGAGTATCAGTATCAGTATATAGGAGTATCAGTATCAGTATATATGAGTATCAGTCTCCTCGGCTGTACAGTGGGATATATGAGTATCAGTCTACTCGGCTGTACAGTGGGATATATGAGTATCAGTCTCCTCGGCTGTACAGTGGGATAAGGTATATATGAGTATCAGTATATATGAGTATCAGTCTCCTCGGCTGTACAGTGGGATATATGAGTATCAGTCTCCTCGGCTGTACAGTGGGATAAGGTATATATGAGTATCAGTATATATGAGTATCAGTCTCCTCGGCTGTACAGTGGGATATATGAGTATCAGTCTCCTCGGCTGTACAGTGGGATAAGGTATATATGAGTATCAGTCTACTCGGCTGTACAGTGGGATATATGAGTATCAGTCTCCTCGGCTGTACAGTGGGATATATGAGTATCAGTCTACTCGGCTGTACAGTGGGATAAGGTACCAATGCAGTATCAGTATATATGAGTATCAGTCTCCTCGGCTGTACAGTGGGATATATGAGTATCAGTCTCCTCGGCTGTACAGTGGGATAAGGTATATATGAGTATCAGTCTCCTCGGCTGTACAGTGGGATAAGGTATATATGAGTATCAGTCTACTCGGCTGTACAGTGGGATAAGGTATATATGAGTATCAGTATATATGAGTATCAGTCTCCTCGGCTGTACAGTGGGATATATGAGTATCAGTCTCCTCGGCTGTACAGTGGGATAAGGTATATATGAGTATCAGTATCAGTATCAGTATATATGAGTATCAGTCTCCTCGGCTGTACAGTGGGATAAGGTATATATGAGTATCAGTATCAGTATCAGTATATATGAGTATCAGTCTCCTCGGCTGTACAGTGGGATAAGGTATATATGAGTATCAGTATCAGTATCAGTATATATGAGTATCAGTCTCCTCGGCTGTACAGTGGGATAAGGTACCAATGCAGTATCAGTATATATGGAGTATCAGTCTCCTCGGCTGTACAGTGGGATATATGAGTATCAGTCTCCTCGGCTGTACAGTGGGATAAGGTACCAATGCAGTATCAGTATATATGGAGTATCAGTCTACTCGGCTGTACAGTGGGATAAGGTACCAATGCAGTATCAGTATATATGAGTATCAGTATCAGTATATATGAGTATCAGTATCAGTATATATGAGTATCAGTCTACTCGGCTGTACAGTGGGATATATGAGTATCAGTCTACTCGGCTGTACAGTGGGATAAGGTATATATGAGTATCAGTCTACTCGGCTGTACAGTGGTATATATGAGTATCAGTCTCCTCGGCTGTACAGTGGGATAAGGTATATATGAGTATCAGTCTCCTCGGCTGTACAGTGGGATATATGAGTATCAGTCTCCTCGGCTGTACAGTGGGATAAGGTATATATGAGTATCAGTCTCCTCGGCTGTACAGTGGGATAAGGTATATATGAGTATCAGTCTCCTCGGCTGTACAGTGGGATAAGGTATATATGAGTATCAGTCTCCTCGGCTGTACAGTGGGATATATGAGTATCAGTCTACTGTACAGTGGGATATATGAGTATCAGTCTACTGTACAGTGGGATATATGAGTATCAGTCTACTGTACAGTGGGATAAGGTACCAATGCAGTATCAGTATCAGTATATATGGGTATCAGTCTACTGTACAGTGGGATAAGGTACCAATGCAGTATCAGTATCAGTATATATGAGTATCAGTCTACTCGGCTGTACAGTGGGATATATGAGTATCAGTCTACTCGGCTGTACAGTGGGATAAGGTATATATGAGTATCAGTCTCCTCGGCTGTACAGTGGGATAAGGTATATATGAGTATCAGTCTACTGTACAGTGGGATATATGAGTATCAGTCTACTGTACAGTGGGATAAGGTATATATGAGTATCAGTCTACTGTACAGTGGGATAAGGTACCAATGCAGTATCAGTATATATGAGTATCAGTCTACTCGGCTGTACAGTGGGATATATGAGTATCAGTCTACTGTACAGTGGGATAAGGTATATATGAGTATCAGTCTACTCGGCTGTACAGTGGGATATATGAGTATCAGTCTACTGTACAGTGGGATAAGGTACCAATGCAATTCTAAAGCCTAAATGATCAAATAAAATCACATTGTATTAGTCACATACTCTGAATATAACAGGTGTAGACGTTACAGTGAAATACTGACTTTTACAAGTCCTTCAATAACCAACAATGCAGTTTTTAAAGAAAAATAAGAAATAAAAGTAACAAATTACATTCCTACTTCCTTTCATTTAGTGTGATCTATTCAATTACGGCATAATTCTACTATTTGTATTCCATTTGCTTCACTGTCAATGACAGACTTTTATTTTGAAGGGGCGAACCGCATATTCCACCAGTGTGGCTATTCCTTATTGTGGCTAGCGTCACATAGATATGTGTCCCGACCAATCAAATAAGACCTGTGTCTTATTAATTAGTGGTTATGTTTAGATGCTGACACCTAGTTAGATAGTTAGCTAGTTAGCTAGTTAGATAGTTAGCTAGTTAGATAGTTAGCTAGCGAACTATATAGCTACTGAAACAGATGATGTCGTTTTGCTGTGTTTTTTGGGGGGGGAGCATTTTGTTCACATCCGTCAACTATCTAACCCATAGCTTGGGGCAGGTACGCAAAGACAACACTTTACCAGCATCATAGCATACGTTGTCGGTGAATCGTTGTAACATACGCTGTCCACTGTCTCTCTGTCTCTCTCCGTCTCTCTCTCTGTCAACCAGAGAGCAGCATTTCACCATTATGATGGCATCCTGACTGTGTGTGTGTGTGTGTGTGTGTGTGTGTGTGTGTGTGAGAGAGAGAGAGACAGAGACAGAGAGACAAAGAGAGACAAAGAGAGAGAGAGACCGAGAGAGAGAGAGAAAGAGACAGAGAGAGACAGAGAGAGAGACAGAGAGAGAGACAGAGAGAGAGAGAGAGAGAGAGAGACAGAGAGACAGAGACAGAGAGAGGAGACAGAGAGAGAGACAGAGAGAGACAGAGACAGAGAGAGAGAGAGAGACAGAGAGAAAGAGACAGAGAGAGAGAGAGAGAGAGAGAGACAGAAAAAGAGAGAGACAGAGAGAGACAGAGAGAGACAGAAAGAGAGAGAGACAGAGAGAGACAGAGAGAGAGCACAGAGAGAGAGAGAGAGAAAGAGAGAGAGAGAGAGACAGCAGAGAGAGAGAGAGAGAGACAGAGAGAGAGAGAGAGAGACAGACAGAGAGAAAGAGAGAGAGACAGAGACAGAGAGAGAGAAAGAGAGAGACAGAGACAGAGAGAGAGAGAGAGAGAGAGAGAGAGAGAGGTTCAGTGAGGTGTTGTGTGGGAGCACGGGAAAGAGTATGGAGATAGAAGCCTAAAGGGGGTGGAGGTGAACATCTCTCTCTTCTCTTCCCTTCACTATAATTTAATGAGATGCAAAACAGAAGAGCAGATGGCAAAGAACTTTAGGAAATCGACTCACATAGGAATGATGAAGGGGGAGATGATGGTTTGGAGTGTGTGTGTGTGTGTGTGTGTGTGTGTGTGTGTGTGTGTGTGTGTGTGTGTGTGTGTGTGTGTGTGTGTGTGTGTGTGTGTGTGAGTATGTAAATGAGTTGAGAAGTGTTTTCATTAAAAAAAGAGAAAATGTGAAAAGAGCAGAGCAGAGACAGAGGTATCATCCTACTAGGAGGGACACCCCCCTCATATGACTGGAGCTGTCATATAGAGACAGAGAGGTATCATCCTACTAGGAGGGACACCCCCCTCATGTGACTGGAGCTGTCATATAGAGACAGAGACAGAGAGGTATCATCCTACTGGGAGGGACACCCCCCTCATATGACTGGAGCTGTCATATAGAGACAGAGAGGTATCATCCTACTGGGAGGGACACCCCCCTCATATGACTGGAGCTGTCATATAGAGACAGAGAGGTATCATCCTACTGGGAGGACACCCCCCTCATATGACTGGAGCTGTCATATAGAGACAGAGACAGAGAGGTATCATCCTACTGGGAGGGACACCCCCCTCATTTGACTGGAGCTGTTATATAGAGACAGAGAGGTATCATCCTACTAGGAGGGACACCCCCATATGACTGGAGCTGTCATATAGAGACAGAGGTATCATCCTACTGGGAGGGACACCCCCTCATTTGACTGGAGCTGTCATATAGAGACAGAGAGGTATCATCCTACTGGGAGGGACACCCCCTCATATGACTGGAGCTGTCATGTAGAGACAGAGGTATCATCCTACTGGGAGGGACACCCCCCTCAAATGACTGGAGCTGTCATATAGAGACAGAGAGGTATCATCCTACTAGGAGGGACACCCCCCTCATATGACTGGAGCTGTCATATAGAGACAGAGAGGTATCATCCTACTGGGAGGGACACCCCCCTTATATGACTGGAGCTGTCATATAGAGACAGAGAGGTATCATCCTACTGGGAGGGACACCCCCCCTCATATGACTGGAGCTGTCATATAGAGACAGAGAGGTATCATCCTACTAGGAGGGACACCCCCCTCATGACTGGAGCTGTCATATAGAGACAGAGACAGAGAGGTATCATCCTACTAGGAGGGACACCCCCCTCATATGACTGGAGCTGTCATATAGAGACAGAGAGGTATCATCCTACTAGGAGGGACACCCCCCTCATGACTGGAGCTGTCATATAGAGACAGAGACAGAGAGGTATCATCCTACTGGGAGGGACACCCCCCTCATATGACTGGAGCTGTCATATAGAGACAGAGAGGTATCATCCTACTGGGAGGGACACCCCCCTCATATGACTGGAGCTGTCATATAGAGACAGAGAGGTATCATCCTACTGGGAGGGACACCCCCCTCATATGACTGGAGCTGTCATGTAGAGACAGAGAGGTATCATCCTACTAGGAGGGACACCCCCCTCATATGACTGGAGGTGTCGTATAGAGACAGAGACAGAGAGGTATCATCCTACTGGGAGGGACACCCCCCTCATATGACTGGAGCTGTCATATAGAGACAGAGACAGAGAGGTATCATCCTACTAGGAGGGACACCCCCCCTCATATGACTGGAGCTGTCATGTAGAGACAGAGAGGTATCATCCTACTAGGAGGGACACCCCCCTCATTTGACTGGAGCTGTCATATAGAGACAGAGAGGTATCATCCTACTAGGCGGGACACCCACCTCATATGACTGGAGCTGTCATATAGAGACAGAGAGGTATCATTCTGCTAGGAGGGACACCCCCCTCATATGACTGGAGCTGTCATATAGAGACAGAGAGGTATCATCCTACTGGGAGGGACACCCCCCTCATATGACTGGAGCTGTCATATAGAGACAGAGACAGAGAGGTATCATCCTACTGGGAGGGACACCCCCCTCTTATGACTGGAGCTGTCATATAGAGACAGAGAGGTATCATCCTACTAGGAGGGACACCCCCCTCATATGACTGGAGCTGTCATGTAGAGAGAGAGAGGTATCATCCTACTAGGAGGGACACCCCCCTCATATGACTGGAGCTGTCATATAGAGACAGAGAGGTATCATCCTACTGGGAGGGACACCCCCCTCATATGACTGGAGCTGTCATATAGAGACAGAGAGGTATCATCCTACTAGGAGGGACACCCCCCTCATATGACTGGAGCTGTCATATAGAGACAGAGACAGAGAGGTATCATCCTACTAGGAGGGACACCCCCCTCATATGACTGGAGCTGTCATATAGAGACAGAGAGGTATCATCCTACTGGGAGGGACACCCCCCTCATATGACTGGAGCTGTCATGTAGAGACAGAGAGGTATCATCCTACTGGGAGGGACACCCCCCTCATATGACTGGAGCTGTCATGTAGAGACAGAGACAGAGAGGTATCATCCTACTGGGAGGGACACCCCCCTCATATGACTGGAGCTGTCATATAGAGACAGAGAGGTATCATCCTACTGGGAGGGACACCCCCCTCATATGACTGGAGCTGTCATATAGAGACAGAGAGGTATCATCCTACTGGGAGGGACACCCCCCTCATATGACTGGAGCTGTCATGTAGAGACAGAGAGGTATCATCCTACTGGGACGGGCACCCCCCTCATATGACTGGAGCTGTCATATAGAGACAGAGACAGAGGGGTATCATCCTACTAGGAGGGACACCCCCCTCATATGACTGGAGCTGTCATATAGAGACCGAGAGGTATCATCCTACTAGGAGGGACACCCCCTCATATGACTGGAGCTGTCATATAGAGACAGAGACGGAGAGGTATCATCCTACTAGGAGGGACACCCCCCTCATATGACTGGAGCTGTCATATAGAGACAGAGAGGTATCATCCTACTGGGAGGGACACCCCCCTCATATGACTGGAGCTGTCATATAGAGACAGAGAGGTATCATCCTACTGGGAGGGACACCCCCCTCATATGACTGGAGCTGTCATATAGAGACAGAGAGGTATCATCCTACTGGGAGGGACACCCCCTCATCCTGGAGCTGTCATATAGAGACAGAGAGGTATCATCCTGCTGGGAGGGACACCCCCCTCAAATGACTGGAGCTGTCATATAGAGACAGAGAGGTATCATCCTACTAGGAGGGACACCCCCCTCATGACTGGAGCTGTCATATAGAGACAGAGACAGAGAGGTATCATCCTACTGGGAGGGACACCCCCCTCATTTGACTGGAGCTGTCATATAGAGACAGAGAGGTATCATCCTACTAGGAGGGACACCCCCCTCATGTGACTGGAGCTGTCATATAGAGACAGAGAGGATCATCCTACTGGGAGGGACACCCCCCTCATTTGACTGGAGCTGTTATATAGAGACAGAGAGGTATCATCCTACTGGGAGGGACACCCCCCTCATATGACTGGAGCTGTCATATAGAGACAGAGAGGTATCATCCTACTGGGAGGGACACCCCCCTCATATGACTGGAGCTGTCATATAGAGACCGAGAGGTATCATCCTACTGGGAGGGACACCCCCCTCATTTGACTGGAGCTGTTATATAGAGACAGAGAGGTATCATCCTACTGGGAGGGACACCCCCCTCATATGACTAGAGCTGTCATGTAGAGACAGAGAGGTATCATCCTACTGGGAGGGACACCCCCCTCATATGACTGGAGCTGTCATGTAGAGACAGAGACAGAGAGGTATCATCCTACTGGGAGGGACACCCCCCTCATATGACTGGAGCTGTCATATAGAGACAGAGACAGAGAGGTATCATCCTACTAGGAGGGACACCCCCCCTCATATGACTGGAGCTGTCATATAGAGACCGAGAGGTATCATCCTACTGGGAGGGACACCCCCCTCATATGACTGGAGCTGTCATATAGAGACAGAGACAGAGAGGTATCATCCTACTAGGAGGGACACCCCCCTCATATGACTGGAGCTGTCATATAGAGACAGAGAGGTATCATCCTACTGGGAGGGACACCCCCCTCATATGACTGGAGCTGTCATGTAGAGACAGAGAGGTATCATTCTACTAGGAGGGACACCCCCCTCATATGACTGGAGCTGTCATATAGAGACACAGAGGTATCATTCTACTAGGAGGGACACCCCCCTCATATGACTGGAGCTGTCATATAGAGACAGAGACAGAGAGGTATCATCCTACTGGGAGGGACACCCCCCTCATATGACTGGAGCTGTCATATAGAGACAGAGAGGTATCATCCTACTAGGAGGGACACCCCCCTCATGACTGGAGCTGTCATATAGAGACAGAGACAGAGAGGTATCATCCTACTGGGAGGGACACCCCCTCATATGACTGGAGCTGTCATATAGAGACAGAGAGGTATCATCCTACTGGAGGGACACCCCTCATATGACTGGAGCTGTCATATAGAGACAGAGAGGTATCATCCTACTGGGAGGGACACCCCCTCATATGACTGGAGCTGTCATATAGAGACAGAGACAGAGAGGTATCATCCTACTGGGAGGGACACCCCTCATATGACTGGAGCTGTCATATAGAGACAGAGAGGTATCATCCTACTGGGAGGGACACCCCCCTCATATGACTGGAGCTGTCATATAGAGACAGAGAGGTATCATCCTACTGGGAGGGACACCCCCCTCATATGACTGGAGCTGTCATGTAGAGACAGAGAGGGTATCATCCTAGAGAGGGACACCCCCTCAAATGACTGGAGCTGTCATATAGAGACAGAGAGGTATCCTACTAGGAGGGACACCCCCTCATGACTGGAGCTGTCATATAGAGACAGAGGTATCATCCTACTGGGAGGACACCCCTTATATGACTGGAGCTGTCATATAGAGACAGAGAGGTATCATCCTACTAGGAGGGACACCCCTCATGACTGGAGCTGTCATATAGAGACAGAGACAGAGAGGTATCATCCTACTAGGAGGACACCCCCTCATATGACTGGAGCTGTCATATAGAGACAGAGAGGTATCATCCTACTGGGAGGGACACCCCCCTCATATGACTGGAGCTGTCATATAGAGACAGAGACAGAGAGGTATCATCCTACTGGGAGGGACACCCCCCCTCATATGACTGGAGCTGTCATATAGAGACCGAGAGGTATCATCCTACTGGGAGGGACACCCCCCCTCATATGACTGGAGCTGTCATGTAGAGACAGAGAGGTATCATCCTACTGGGAGGGACACCCCCCTCATATGACTGGAGCTGTCATGTAGAGACAGAGAGGTATCATCCTACTAGGAGGGGACAGAGCTGTCATATAGAGACAGAGACAGAGAGGTATCATCCTACTGGGAGGGACACCCCCCTCATATGACTGGAGCTGTCATATAGAGACAGAGAGGTATCATCCTACTGGGAGGGACACCCCCCTCATTTGACTGGAGCTGTCATATAGAGACAGAGAGGTATCATCCTACTAGGAGGGACACCCCCCTCATGTGACTGGAGCTGTCATATAGAGACAGAGAGGTATCATCCTACTGGGAGGGACACCCCCCTCATTTGACTGGAGCTGTTATATAGAGACAGAGAGGTATCATCCTACTGGGAGGGACACCCCCCTCATATGACTGGAGCTGTCATATAGAGACAGAGAGGTATCATCCTACTGGGAGGGACACCCCCCTCATATGACTGGAGCTGTCATATAGAGACCGAGAGGTATCATCCTACTGGGAGGGACACCCCCCTCATTTGACTGGAGCTGTTATATAGAGACAGAGAGGTATCATCCTACTGGGAGGGACACCCCCCTCATATGACTAGAGCTGTCATGTAGAGACAGAGAGGTATCATCCTACTGGGAGGGACACCCCCCTCATATGACTGGAGCTGTCATGTAGAGACAGAGACAGAGAGGTATCATCCTACTGGGAGGGACACCCCCCTCATATGACTGGAGCTGTCATATAGAGACAGAGACAGAGAGGTATCATCCTACTAGGAGGGACACCCCCCCTCATATGACTGGAGCTGTCATATAGAGACCGAGAGGTATCATCCTACTGGGAGGGACACCCCCCTCATATGACTGGAGCTGTCATATAGAGACAGAGACAGAGAGGTATCATCCTACTAGGAGGGACACCCCCCCTCATATGACTGGAGCTGTCATATAGAGACAGAGAGGTATCATCCTACTGGGAGGGACACCCCCCTCATATGACTGGAGCTGTCATGTAGAGACAGAGAGGTATCATTCTACTAGGAGGGACACCCCCCTCATATGACTGGAGCTGTCATATAGAGACACAGAGGTATCATTCTACTAGGAGGGACACCCCCCTCATATGACTGGAGCTGTCATATAGAGACAGAGACAGAGAGGTATCATCCTACTGGGAGGGACACCCCCCTCATATGACTGGAGCTGTCATATAGAGACAGAGAGGTATCATCCTACTGGGAGGGACACCCCCCTCATATGACTGGAGCTGTCATATAGAGACAGAGAGGTATCATCCTACTAGGAGGGACACCCCCCTCATATGACTGGAGCTGTCATATAGAGACAGAGACAGAGAGGTATCATCCTACTGGGAGGGACACCCCCTCATATGACTGGAGCTGTCATATAGAGACAGAGAGGTATCATCCTACTGGGAGGGACACCCCCCTCATATGACTGGAGCTGTCATATAGAGACAGAGAGGTATCATCCTACTGGGAGGGACACCCCCCTCATATGACTGGAGCTGTCATGTAGAGACAGAGAGGGTATCATCCTACTGGGAGGGACACCCCCCTCAAATGACTGGAGCTGTCATATAGAGACAGAGAGGTATCATCCTACTAGGAGGGACACCCCCCTCATGACTGGAGCTGTCATATAGAGACAGAGAGGTATCATCCTACTGGGAGGGACACCCCCCTTATATGACTGGAGCTGTCATATAGAGACAGAGAGGTATCATCCTACTAGGAGGGACACCCCCCTCATGACTGGAGCTGTCATATAGAGACAGAGACAGAGAGGTATCATCCTACTAGGAGGGACACCCCCCTCATATGACTGGAGCTGTCATATAGAGACAGAGAGGTATCATCCTACTGGGAGGGACACCCCCCTCATATGACTGGAGCTGTCATATAGAGACAGAGACAGAGAGGTATCATCCTACTGGGAGGGACACCCCCCCTCATATGACTGGAGCTGTCATATAGAGACCGAGAGGTATCATCCTACTGGGAGGGACACCCCCCCTCATATGACTGGAGCTGTCATGTAGAGACAGAGAGGTATCATCCTACTGGGAGGGACACCCCCCTCATATGACTGGAGCTGTCATGTAGAGACAGAGAGGTATCATCCTACTAGGAGGGACACCCCCCTCATATGACTGGAGCTGTCATATAGAGACAGAGACAGAGAGGTATCATCCTACTGGGAGGGACACCCCCCTCATATGACTGGAGCTGTCATATAGAGACAGAGAGGTATCATCCTACTAGGAGGGACACCCCCCTCATGTGACTGGAGCTGTCATATAGAGACAGAGACAGAGAGGTATCATCCTACTGGGAGGGACACCCCCCTCATATGACTGGAGCTGTCATATAGAGACAGAGACAGAGAGGTATCATCCTACTGGGAGGGACACCCCCCTCATGTGACTGGAGCTGTCATACAGAGACAGAGAGGTATCATCCTACTGGGAGGGACACCCCCCTCATATGACTGGAGCTGTCATATAGAGACAGAGACAGAGAGGTATCATCCTACTGGGAGGGACACCCCCCCTCATATGACTGGAGCTGTCATATAGAGACCGAGAGGTATCATCCTACTGAGACACCCCCCTCATATGACTGGAGCTGTCATGTAGAGACAGAGAGGTATCATCCTACTGGGAGGGACACCCCTCATATGACTGGAGCTGTCATGTAGACAGAGATCATCCTACTAGAGGGACACCCCTCATATGACTGGAGCTGTCATATAGAGACAGAGACAGAGAGGTATCATCCTACTGGGAGGGACACCCCCCTCATATGACTGGAGCTGTCATATAGAGACAGAGAGGTATCATCCTACTAGGAGGGACACCCCCCTCATGTGACTGGAGCTGTCATATAGAGACAGAGACAGAGAGGTATCATCCTACTGGGAGGGGACACCCCCTCATATGACTGGAGCTGTCATATAGAGACAGAGACAGAGAGGTATCATCCTACTGGGAGGGACACCCCCCTCATGTGACTGGAGCTGTCATACAGAGACAGAGAGGTATCATCCTACTGGGAGGGACACCCCCCTCATTTGACTGGAGCTGTCATATAGAGACAGAGAGGTATCATCCTACTGGGAGGGACACCCCTCA
>NW_027038415.1:0-30439 GCF_034236695.1 Oncorhynchus nerka | reverse complement strand
ACAGAAACATGTAGGTATTACAGACTTGGTCAGGGAGAGGTTGAATATGTCAGTGAAGACTCTTGCCAGTTGTTACGCACAGGTACACCTCTAATTGACGAAAATGATGTCAATTAGCCTATCAGAAGCCTCTAAAGCCCTCACATCATTTTCTGGAATGCTCTGAATACGCTTCCTCCTAATCTGTCTGTTGACCTGTTTAACGGTCTTACTCACAGTCGTCCAGAACAGCTGGTGGTCTCTTTCATGGTTCAGTGTTGCTTGTCTCAAAGCGAGCATAGAAGGTATTTCGCTCGTCTGGAAGGCTTGCATCACTAGGCAGTTTACGGCTGGGGTTCCCTTCGTAATCCGTAATAGTTTGCAAGCATAGGCACATCCGACAAGCATCAGAGCCTGTGTAGTAGGATTCAAGCTTACAGTAGTCCTATATTGACACTTTGCATGTTTGATGGTTCGTCAGAGGGCATAGCAGTATTTCTTATAAGTGTCTGGATTAGTGTCCCGCTCCTTGAAAGCGGCAGCCCTAGTCTTTAGCTCAGTGTCAATGTGTCAATGTCTGTCAACTAGATTACTCAAAATTTTATCTTGACCTGTGCACCTACATTGTAAACTTTAATTCATAGGCTAGGTTGTAAAAACCTCATGATGGGTATAGTGAAAATTTGAGTATCATGTAGATACACCTACATCTATCAATGTAACATTGTGCTGGGTGAATGGAATATGAATTATAGTCATCCAATATGCTGTAATATAAATAAAGCCATGCTACTAAAAACATGTTGCGGCCTCCCTCACCTTAAACTCCACCTCCCTCACCTTAAACTCCACCTCCCTCAGCTTAAACTCCACCTCCCTCACCTTAAACTCCACCTCCCTCACCTTAAACTCCACCTCCCTCACCTTAAACTCCACCTCCCTCAGCTTAAACTCCACCTCCCTAAGCTTAAACTCCACCGACCGCCAATGGCCCTTACACATAGATATATGGTGTTCCAAACATAGGGATTCTAACACAGAGATATATGGTGTTCCAAACATAGGGATTCTTACACAGAGATATATGGTGTTCCAAACATAGGGATTCTTACACAGAGATATATGGTGTTCCAAACATAGGGATTCTTACACCTAGATATATGGTGTTCCAAACATAGGGATTCTTACACCTAGATATATGGTGTTCCAAACATAGGGATTCTTACACCTAGATATATGGTGTTCCAAACATAGGGATTCTTACACAAGATATATGGTGTTCCAAACATAGGGATTCTTACACAGAGATATATGGTGTTCCAAACATAGGGATTCTTACACAAGATATATGGTGTTCCAAACATAGGGATTCTTACACAAGATATATGGTGTTCCAAACATAGGGATTCTTACACATAGATATATGGTGTTCCAAACATAGGGATTCTTACACAATATATATGGTGTTCCAAACATAGGGATTCTTACACATAGATATATGGTGTTCCAAACATAGGGATTCTTACACAATATATATGGTGTTCCAAACATAGGGATTCTTACACCTAGATATATGGTGTTCCAAACATAGGGATTCTTACACCTAGATATATGGTGTTCCAAACATAGGGATTCTTACACAAGATATATGGTGTTCCAAACATAGGACTCTTACACCTAGATATATGGTGTTCCAAACATAGACTTTACACCTAGATATATGGTGTTCCAAACATAGGGATTCTAAATCAACCAGTTTTGGTTCAGTGAAGAAGATCCCCCGGGTTCTGATCAAAGAATCTTACAAAAGGGTTCTATATAGAACCTTTCTGGGTTCCATTTACATATAAAACAAGCCCTAGAACCCTTTTTGGTTCTACCCAGAACCTTTTTTTCCGAATACTGTATTAAATCAGTGTTAATGTAATACACTCTTATACTTCTAAATTGTATGGTAATCATATGGTTCCAACAGTACTGAGTAATAACGTTTGAACATGTCCCTACAAGTTGAAATGCCTGACCGCCTGTTCCAACGGTAGATTAATGGGAAAACGATGAACCTTCAAAGCTAGCAGAAATTGACAAATTAAACACAGGTGCCAAAAGCACATTAATCTGGCTTTTGACGAATTAAGAATGTACGAAACTAAACCTCCCCTGACCACGTCTGTAACCGAGCGTGAACTTTTCCAAACTTTGACTTGATTACATTTTTTTCCTTGCCAGACAGCAATTAGGCGAAACAAACCAGAACCTTCTCCCACATTCACCCCTGTCATTTCTCCTCTTTGATCTCTACCAACCCCATTCATTAAGCAAATACAACACACTGCCACTTAAAGTTCATGGTGGAGACCTTAACATCTAATTAATCCTCTTTCAACCTGCAATCAAAACTTGGAGACGGTTTTTGAGGAATGACATGACCATAGCTCTGACAAGGCCTAGTGTGGGTTGGATGAGGAAGAGGAAACAGACGAGCAGATGGAGGGATTACGGTCACATTTGGATTATTAGGAGTTATTATGAGGAGTACAGATGGAGGGATTACAGTACATTTTGGATTATTAGGAGTTATTATGAGGAGGCTAGACAGGAGGGATTACAGTACATTTTGGATTATTAGAGTTATGAGATACAGATGGAGGGAAACGGTAAAATGTTGGATTGCGAGGAGTAATTAGGAGGAGGACAGATTGGGTACCGTTACTCCCTAAGGGCTGGATTCTGAGGAGTAATTAGGAGGAGGACAGATTGGGTACTGTTACCCCTAAGGGTTGGATTCTGGAGGAGTAATTAGGAGGGAGGACAGATTGGGTACTGTTACCCCTAAGGGTTGGATTCTGAGGAGTAATTAGGAGGAGGACAGATTGGGTACCGTTACCCCTAAGGGCTGATTCTGAGGAGTAATTAGGAGGAGGACAGATTGGGGGCCGTGGCCCCTAACGTTGGATTATGAGGAGTACTTAGAGTAGGACAGATGGAGGGGTAATGGTAAACGTTGGATTATTGGAGTTATTAGGAGTAGTACAGATGGAGGGGGTAATGGTAAACGTTGGATTATTGGAGTTATTAGGAGTAGTACAGATGGAGGGGGGTAATGGTAAACGTTGGATTATGAGGAGTTATAGGGAGTAGTACAGATGGGAGGGGTAACGGCAAACGTTGGATTATTGGAGTTATTAGGGAGTAGTACAGATGGAGGGGTAATGTAAACGTTGGATTATTGGAGTTATTAGAGTAGTACAGATGGAGGGGTAATGGTAAACGTTGGATTATTGGAGTTATTAGGAGTAGTACAGATGGAGGGGTAACGGTAAACGTTGATTATGAGGAGTTATTAGGAGTAGTACAGATGGAGGGGTAATGGTAAACGTTGGATTATTGGAGTTATTAGAGTAGTACAGATGGAGGGGTAATTGATTAAGGAGGAGTATAGGAGTAGTACAGATGGAGGGGCAACGGTAAACGTGAGGAGTTATTAGGAGTAGTACAGATGGGGGGTAACGGTAAACGTTGGATTATTGGAGTTATTAGGAGGAGTACAGATGGAGGGGTAATGGTAAAACGTTGGATTATTGGAGTTATTAGGAGTAGGGCAATGGTAAACTGGATCATTGGATTGGGTAACGGTAAACGTTGGATTATTGGAGTTATTAGGAGTAGTACAGATGGAGGGGGTAATGGTAAACGTGGATTATTGAGCATTAGGAGTAGTACAGATGGAGGGGTAACGGTAAACGTTGGATTATTGGAGTTATTAGGAGTAGTACAGATGGAGGGGTAATGGTAAACGTTGGATTATTGGAGTTATTAGGAGTAGTACAGATGGAGGGGTAACGGTAAACGTTGGATTATTGGAGCTATTAGGAGTAGTACAGATGGAGGGGCAATGGTAAACGTTGGATTATTGGAGTTAGGGAGTAGTACAGATGGAGGGGTAACGGTAAACGTTGGATTATTGGAGTTATTAGGAGTAGTACAGATGGAGGGGCAATGGTAAACGTTGATTATTGGAGTTATTAGAGTAGTAGAGATGGAGGGGTAACGGTAAACGTTGGATTATTGGAGTTATTAGGAGTAGTACAGATGGAGGGGTAATGGTAAACGTTGGATTTATTAGGAGTTATTAGGAGTAGTACAGATGGAGGGGTAATGGTAAACGTTGGATTATTGAGTTATTAGGAGGAGGACAGATTGGGTAACGGTAAACGTTGGATTTATTAGGAGTTATTAGGTTGCAGATGTTCTTTGTTTTTACTTGTCAAACTGAAGCTTTGTACAGTATGAACAGCAAGGTGACGTAGGTGAAATGAAAGTAGAAATGTTGGCACTGTCATTGAGCCACGTTTAACCTGAGGATACATGGTCTAAAAAAGCATATCTGGAGTCAGTCCTCCTGGGAGACAGAAGTAAAAGAGAAAAAGTGTCAGTAAACAAAACATGAGAAAACTACAGATTCCATCAGTCAAAACCACAAAACCCATAATGCTTCCCTTGATGTTATATTGCCTTTTGGCAGAGAATGTGGTGTTTATGTTGCCATGGCATCCGATCCCAGTTGGGGTGGCCTTCCGGCAGCATGCTGACCAGAGCCACTAGAGGTCTATTTTACTTCAGCTTGACTTCATTACTCCCTAAATCCTCCTGTGACCTCTCCCTGTTCTGTTCAAATAAACATCCAGCAAAAACTGCTATTCCTTTCCTGCCCAGTAAAGGTTGCCGTGGTCCTTCCGGGTTTTTCTCGCTCTGGATCACTTTTTCCCTCTTCATCCTGTGATGGGGAGACATGCCCCCCCCCTATCTGTAAGGGTTCAGTGCCAGTGAATGGGTTATGCTATATGTTGACTTTGTGTCCACTGGGTGAGACCCCAGGCATGATATCGCCTCTAATATATTAATGATCCCCTATAGCAGCAGCTAAGGCCTTGATATGGTCTACCCAGCGTGGGGGAACGGACAACTTTTTTGTTTAGGCTACAACCCCTCCATAAACCAAAGCCTTTTGGACGTCCACACGGAGAAGAAAACAATAATGATTTGTTTTATAAAAAAGACAGGAAATGCCCTATCAAAATGACCATCCACATTGAGACCTGTGACCTAAAACTAGGACGCCAACACAGGAAGCACCTCCATCCTAGCACTCACAAAACCTTATAATTGTTACATCATCTGCACCACTTTCACGATTGACATATGGGCTGTGTAAAATTCATTTTAACTCAAAAGAGGTAATTTTAATAATGCTGCCCTTTGTACATGGTAAACTCCCCCAATCCTTTTCTTAGTTTTTTTGTCCTGTCTGTTTTCCGCAGTTGGAAATCTGTCTGTCGGCTTCGACGGGAGAGACCGCCTCCAGATCATTTCCACCATCTGGGCGAAACGCAAACATGCAGGTCCTTTCTCCTGAAGAGCCTCTAGGCTCAGAGATGTTTATTTTCCCTTAATGACTCCCCCTTTATTAAAGCAGGGTAAACAATCAGGTGTATAGGTTGTGTGGCTTTAATAAGGGCTTTATTGAATAACTGTCCTCCTAACACACCAAGGGAACTCTTCCAATGGAGACACAATGTTTTAAAAGGGGGTGGGCACCTAGACGGATTGGCTAAATAATTCAATTAGATGTAATATGCACCAAACCTCAAATTGCGAGCTGATTTTTTTCTCTGATAGAGAAAATAGAAAAAATAGTTTCCGAAAGGCCTGAACAGACGGAGATGGATTCACAGAGTGTCCAAATCCATAGATCATGATGAAATATCTCAATCTCTAAATACAGCAGAAGAGAATAAACCCTCTGAGACTGGTAATATGCTGTACTTGTTTCTCATCGCATGTGAACTGGCTTATCCAGGAGAGGGGCCATAGGGCCCGGAGGGAAGTACCAGAGATTTGTTTAACCAAGAGAGGGGCCATTGGGTCAGAGGGAAGTCCCAGAGATTCGTTTAACCAGGAGAGGGGCCATTGGGTCAGAGGGAAGTCCCAGAGATTCGTTTAACCAGAGAGGGCCATTGGGTCCATATTTTCTATAGAGACATCATATACAGTGCATTCAGGAACTATTCAGACCTCTTGACTTTTTCCACATTTTGTTACATTACAGCCTTATTCGAAAATGTATTACATTGTTTTTTTCCCTCATCAATCTACAAATCAAATTTATTTATATAGCCCTTCTTACATCAGCTGATATCTCAAAGTGCTGTACAGAAACCCAGCCTAAAACCCCAAACAGCAAGCAATGCAGGTGTAGAAGCACGGTGGCTAGGAAAAACTCCCTAGAAAGGCCAAAACCTAGGAAGAAACCTAGAGAGGAACCAGGCTATGTGGGGTGGCCAGTCCTCTTCTGGCTGTGCCGGGTAGAGATTATAAACCTAGAGAGGAACCAGGCTATGTGGGGTGGCCAGTCCTCTTCTGGCTGTGCCGGGTGGAGATTATAACAGAACATAGCCAAGATGTTCACACACAATACCCCAAAAGGACAAAGCAAAAACATTTTTATTCAAATGTATTAAAAATGCTTAACTGAAATATGACATTTACATAATTATTCAGATCTTTTAGTCATTACTTTGTTAAAGCACCTTTGGCAGCGATTACAGCTCTCGAGTCGTCATGTGATGATGCTACAAGCTTGGCATACCTGTATTTGTGAATTTGTAAGATGACTTGTTAGATATTTCTGCATATTACAAGCATTTCGCTACACTCGCATTAACATCTGCTAACAATATGTTTGTGACCATTTCATTTTTGGAGCTCCCATTTTTCTTCCTGGACCAACTCCAGAGTTCCTCTGTCCAGTGTCTGTGTTCTTTTGCCCATCTTAATCTTTTCTTTTTATTGGCCAGTCTGAGATATGGATTTTTCTTCGCAACTCTGCTTAGAAGGCCAGCATCCCGGAGTCGCCACTTCAATGTTGACGTTGAGACAGGTGTTTTGTGGGTACTATTTAATAAAGCTGCCAGTTGAGGACTTGTGAAGCATCTGTTTCTCAAATTAGACTCTCTAATGTAATTGTCCCCTTGCTCAGTTGTGCACCGCCTCCTACCCTCTTCTATTTTGGTTAGAGGCCGTTTTGTGTTGTTCTGTGAAGGGAGTAGTACACAGCATTGTACAAGATCTTCAGTTTCTGGCTATTTCTCTCACATGGAATAGACTGATGAGTTTCAGAAGAAAGTAATCAAACCCACAAATGCTGATGCTCCAGATACTCAACTAGTCTAAAGAAGGCCTGTTTTATTGCTTAATAAGAACAACAGTTTTCAGCTGTGCTAACATAATTGCAAAAGGGTTTTCTAATGATCAATTTGCCTTTTAAAATTATAAACTTGGGATTAGCTAACACAACGTGCCATTGGAACACAGGAGTGATGGTTGCTGATAATGGGCGCTCTGTACGCCTATGTAGATATTCCATTGGAACACAGGAGTGATGGTTGCTGATAATGGACCTCTGTACGCTATATGTAGATATTCCATTAAAATCATCTACAATAGTAATATACAACATTAACAATGTTTACACTGTATTTCTGATCGTCGATGTTATTTTAATGGACATAAAATGTGCTTTTATTTCAAAAACAAGGACATTTCTTGCCAATCAAGTGAGTGTTTGTGTGTGTGTGTGTGTTGGTGTAGCCAATGTGTGTAGGGCCTGTGTGTAGTGTGAGTGCCTGTGAGTGTGTAGGGCCCTGTGAGTGTGTAGGGCCTGTGAGTGTGGGCCTCAGGAGGGCCCTGTGAGTGTGTAGGGCCTGTGAGTGTGTAGGGCCCTGAGTGTGTAGGACCCTATGAGCGTGTAGGGACCCTGTCGTGTAGGCCTCAGAGTGTGTAGGGCCCTGTGAGTGTGTAGGGCCCTGTGAGTGTAGGGCCCTGGGTGAGGGTAGTGCCCTGTGGGCCCTGTGAGTGTGTAGGGCCCTGTGAGGTGTGTAGGGCCCTGTGAGTGTGTAGGGCCTCAGGAGTGTAGGGCCCTGTGAGTGTAGGGCCCTGTGAGTGTGTAGTGCCCTGTGAGTGTGTAGGGCCCTGTGTGTAGGGCCCTGTGAGATGTAGGGCCCTGTGAGTGTGTAGGGCCCTGTGAGTGTGTAGGGCCCTGTGAACATGCATAGAGACAGTGCAAAAATACAATTAAATAGGGTTAGGTCAACTCAGGTGTCCATGTAGCCATTTTGTTAGCTATTTATTTAGCTACTGTATTTATATCTTGGGGATAGAAACTGTTCAGGAATCTGTTGGTGTCAGGCTTGATGAACCGTACCGCTTGCCAGAGTAACACACTGCGGCTTGGGTGGTTGGAGTCTTTCACGATTTTCTGGGCCTTCCTTTCTGGCGCTGATATAGAGGTCCTGGATGGCAGGAACTGGCCCAAGTGATGTACAGGCTGTCCGCATTCATCCTTTCTAGCGCCATGTGATCAAGGGGCGGTGCTATTGCTATACCAAGCAGTGATACGGCCAGTCAAGATGTACAGCTGTAGAACCTTTTGAGGATTTGAGGGACCCATGCCAAACTTTTTCAGCACTCCTGAGGGAAAGGGCGCTGTCAGCGACTTCTTTATAACTGCGCGTGTGTGGACCATTTGAACACTTTCAACACATTTCAACACAGAGGACATTTAAGCTCGATCGGGTCGACTATGGGGGTGTGGCTCATGGGATGGGGGTGTGGCTCGATCGGTCGATATGGATGGGGGTGTGGCTCGATATGGATGGGGGTGGGCGGTCGATATGGATGGGGGGGTGTGCTCACCCCCCGATCGGTCGATATGGATGGGGGGTGTGGCTCGATTCGATATGGATGGGGGCTTATCACTTCTCTTGTAGTTCACAATCAGCTCAATTGTCTTACTGACGTTGAGGGGAGAGGTTGTTCTGGGTGAACAGGGAGTACAGGAGGACTAAGCACACACCCCTGTGGGGCCCCCGTGTTGAGGGTCAGCGTGGCAGAGGTGATGTTGCCTTTCACAACATGGGGTCAGCCCGTCAGGAAGTCCAGGATCCAGTTGCAGAGGGAAGCGTTCAGTCCCAGGGTCTTGGTGACGAGCTTGGAGAGGACAATGGTGTTGAACGCTGAGCTGTAGTCAATGGACAGCATTCTCACTTATGTATTCTTCATCTAGCTGGGTGAGGGCAGTGTAGTGCAATTGAGATTGCGTCGTCTGATCTGTTGGGGCGGTGTGTAAGTGGAGTGGGTCTGGGATGATAGAGTTGATGTGAGTCTAACCAGCCTCTCAAAGCACTTCATGATTACAGAAGTGAAGGCTACAGAGTGGTAGTCATTGTGGCATGAAAGCCTTCTTGGGGACAGGAATGATGGTTTCATCTTAAAACATGTGGATTACAGACTGGGACAAGGAGAGGTTGAACATTTCAGTGAATACGCCTGGGATAAAAATATATATATATACAGTGGCGATTTTAGTATGTAAATCTTGGGTGGGGCAAACTCCAATTTTGTTTTTTTACATGCATGCCAGCAAATCCACTACACAACACAATACTAAACAATACATTAATTGCACTATAAGGGCGACAAGCAGCGCCCACAAACTATTAGGGTGTACATAAAGCTGTCCCAACATTAGAGCTTTCTTTCCAGCACAATGGAATGAAACTGTCACGTTCTGACCATAGTTCTTTTGTGTTTTCCTTGTTTTAGTGTTGGTCAGGACGTGAGCTGAGTGGGCATTCTATGTTGTGTGTCTAGTTTGTCTATTTCTATGTTTGGCCTGATATGGTTCTCAATCAGAGGCAGGTGTGAGTCAATTGTCTCTGATTGGGAACCATATTTAGGTAGCCTGTTTTGTGTTGGGTTTTGTGGGTGGTTGTTTCCTGTCTTTGTGTTTGCTGCACCAGATAGGACTGTTTCGGGTTTTGCCACGTTTATTGTTTTGTAGTTTGTTCATGTTAAGTGACTCTCATTAAAGAACCATGAACTTCAACAACGCTGCGTTTTGGTCTGCCTCTCCTTCCCAGGAAGAAAGCCGTGACAGAATCCTTACCACCGCTACCCCTGGCTATCAGTGGAGCCTTGTCTGGCAGCCAAACAGTTCATTCACCATGGAGTGAATCCTTACCACCGCTACCCCTGGCTATCAGTGGAGCCTTGTCTGGCAGCCAAACAGTTCATTCACCATGGAGTGAATCCTTACCACCGCTACCCCTGGCTATCAGTGGAGCCTTGTCTGGCAGCCAAACAGTTCATTCACCATGGAGTGAATCCTTACCACCGCTACCCCTGGCTATCAGTGGAGCCTTGTCTTGGCAGCGAAACAGTTCATTCAGCCTCATTTACTGCATTTATATTTTTTTCAACATAGATGATATGGCTGACCATATCTCCCTGACATATTACATTTATCCCACAGCATATAAGACATTTTTGGACGTGTTGCGTGTGGCGGTCCTTCGTTAGCACATGTTGCAATTAAAGAAAGATAAAGATTTACTGTGGGGGATGGAGGGTAAGCTGCTGAGCGCTTGATTCACATTATTTATTCAGTTGCTGTATCAGATATTCAAATGATATAGTGGGAGGGTAGAAATGTCATTAAAGCCCCGCTGCCATTACGCTTTTACTCTGCGGTGGAGCGGATATAACGAAGTCCTTTACAAAAAGCCTGTGTAGTCTACAAGCTAGGAACGATGGTAAACTGCATCTTCAAATGCATGAACAAGAAGGGTCAAAACTCTTGGTTCAACTTTTTTGTTTCCCGTAAAGAAGTCTGCATCGTCCAATTAAAACAGAAGTTCCGTAGTTGGACGTGATAGAACACTTTGTCATTAAAGCGTTCTTAGCAGAGGTAAAAATGGAGTCAGCACGATGTGCTAATCAATGTTACTAAAACCACTGGCCCAAATGAAGATATAGATAATGAGGAGCTGTGTCTTTCTTCAGCCTTGCAGACAAACACAGTTTAAAAAAATATATATATAAACAAGTCTGTTGCTAAGGGGACTCATTTGAGTACACCAACTCAGCAGACGACATCACCTGGTAGTCATTATGAAAGTGGTACTTTCCTGCTATTTGTCATTCATAATGAAAAGGGTACTTTCCTGCTATTTAACAAAAACATCAGTCTCAGACAGTTTTTTACCGTGTACGAATTAATATAAATGACAATGTTGTATAAACTTCTTATCCTCTTTTCTAAAAAATTTTAAAAAGCACATGAATAAGTAAAAAAAACATGGAATTGTTTAATATCCGGAAATGTGCCGTTAAATGTTGTCTAATGTTAGTAAAGGGTACATCATGTAACATACAGTACCCGTCATAAAAATAATGGCCACACTCATTCAAGGGTTTTCTTCATTTTTACTATTTTCTACATTGTAGAATTGTAGTGAAGACATCAAAGCTATGAAATAACACATATGGAATCATGTTGTTACCAGAAAGAGGGTTAAATAAATCAAAATATATGCTATATTTTAGATTCTTCAAAGTAGCCACACATTGCCTTGGCATTCTCTCAACCAGTTTCACTTGGAATGCTTTTCCAACAGTCTTGCAGGAGTTTCCACATATGCTGAGCAGTTGTTGGCTGCTTTTCCTTTACTCTGCAGTCCAACTCATCCCAAACCATCTCAATTGGGTTGTGGTCGTGTGATTGTGGAGGCCAGGTCATCTGATGCAGTGCGCCATCACTCTCCTTCTTGGTCAAATAGCCCTTACACAGCCTGGGTCATTGTCCTGTTGAAAAACAAATGATAGTCCCACTAAGCGCAACCAGATGGGATGGCATATCGCTGAAGAATGCTGTTGTAGCCATGCTGGTTAAGTGTGGTGCTGTATATTGGCACATTTGACTTGTTACAGAACAACCTACACCTTGAATTTGGAGGTTTGCATTATCCCTCTGGTGGCCTAGTTGACCTATTTAAAAAATAAATGCCATTGGTTGGTGGCTATACTGTCTAAGATCTTTAATTGGCTGATTTTGAATTTGTTACAGGAAATAATCATGCTGGTCAACTGTTTGTGTTCGCATAATGACTATGTGTTGTGTGCTACTCTCATGGGAAAAAGTTGTCAAATAGCATTTGAAAAAAAAAACATTTTAAACCTTAAGTAAGGAAGCAGAAAAGGTTGTGTTTGTGTTTGTTGTGTTCACAATGCTAACCTCAAACCCTGGTGGGACAACGTCCATCACTCGCCAGCCACCCCCAATTCCAGTACTCCCCTGTGTGACAATACTGGCTGCATGCCATTAAAATAGTAGCTGGACACATTGTCAAAATATATGTTTTTATATTATAAAACAGATTTGTTTCTAAAAATAAGTTACAAACAATACAATTCTAAAGGTTCTAAAGGTTCTAAAATCTTGAAGGAATCTAGAATCTTCCTGCTTAATAAAAACAAGTCTAAACTCTTTCCACAAACATTTCTCCCAAACTGTTTGAATAGACACACATTTCAAGGAGACTCATTAAGATCAGGTGTGCCAATAAAAGGCGTGTCCAACTACCTGAACACACTTAAATTACCAAGACAAAACACCATTAAGAGCAACTGAACGCAAAAAAAAACTAATTATCTGGTTGTAAACGACCTAAGTGGCATCAATATGAGTCAAACATTTATTCCAGTGCCAAAATTTACTAAAACGTGTATGTAGGATAACTAAAGTCAGTATATTCCAAACCAGAGTTTTGTGAGATTTGTGTAACTGAGGTCGGCACAACGACCTACAGTACATGATGGTTGGGTTACAACCATGCCCACTAAAATGACATGGTAAAGCCCAGGGAGAATTGTCATTGCACTGAGATGTCAGCTGCACTGATTTGTGCTCTGTCCAATCGCAGAACCTCCAGACAGTGAGACGGAACTACCTATTACACAGCGACTCAGACTTGTTTACATAAGACAACATGTCGATAAACATTATGTTGAAAGTTCTTTATGGGAGTGGCCACTTGCTGCTGTGTTTGGTAGGGATCCCTCTCGTCTGCCACGGTTCTTTATGGGAGTGGCCACTTGCTGCTGTGTTTGGTAGGGATCCCTCTCGTCTGCCACGGTTCTTTATGGGAGTGGCCACGGTGAAATCCCTCTCGTCTGCCACCGTTTTCAAAAAAATTTGAATTGAGATGACAGTGCACTTGCATCCCAACTGACACTTATCAATATTCCAAAATTCAAAACTCATTTGCGAGCATCTCGTGTCCCACGTGACTTGCTTAGTAACATAATTCATTATGAAACACTGAGAGACACAGTCTGGTAATAGATAGATTCATTATGAAACACTGAGAGACAAAGTCTGGTAATAGATAATGAAAAAGTTGTGAACAACCAAACAGCAGTGAAGCACATGCATCGCCATTCGCCAGCGACTTGATAAACTGATTGTGGTCTAGCTGCTCAATGTGCCTAGTAGCTACTATTAGCTAGCTTCATTAGCAAACACAGAGATGAAAAATATCTTGCTAGCTTGTGGTTTTGGTCACAGATGATAAACAGTGTGTAGCTTGTGCTTTATTTACAATAGTTGGACAGCTTACTGATGATGACGTTGTAGACATGTTCTCAGAAATCAGTCCTGAGCACAGCCAGCAGCAGCAGCTGACTAGACACTGTCTGCAGTGCACTGACTATAGTTTCCATGCACATTTTTTTAAACTTGAGAAATACTGCACCAAATACCTGAGCTAGGTGTAAAATTGCAAACCAAGACCTCAAAATTACAGATTTCTTGATTGATCTTAGATTAGTTCCCGACTATTTTGAGGGAGTGGTAGTGGCTATGTTGTTGCTACGGGATACAAACAACAGTAACTGCCTTGTACGATATGCAAACACACCCACATCGAACCACACCCACATCGAACCACACCCACATCGAACCACACCCACATCGATGACCACACCCACATCGAACCACACCCACATCGAACCACACCCACATCGAACCACACCCACATCGAACCACACCCACATCGAACCACACCCACATCGAACCCTCAAGACCCAAATCTAGTTTTTTCTTAATAAGCAGCAGAAAAACATGCAGAATCGGTGCGTTCAGTCCCCGACATCTGCATTATTACAACAATATCCAGGCCCTGCTATGCTACGCTACGCTAGCCCAGCGTCTCCCCTCTACAGGCTACTTTTATTTGACTAATTTGAGGAAATTAACAACAATGTTAATTGAGCTGAAATGTAGCCTATATGAAAAGCTAGGTATAGTGTAAGAAAATATGCTGGCAAAATTTAATCTATTTTTAATTGTGAGGGAAATTTGAATGCTGTAATTTTTTACATTGTAACTTTCTCTTACCGAACAAAGTGGTCAACTGTCCGTGTGGAGGACCACAAAGCCCTTCTCGTTGAAAAAACCTGCTGGGTTGTGCTGGGAGGCGGTGATGGGGATGTGCCACCCATCTATTGTTCCAGTGAGGTAACTGTGATCTCTCCTCGGGGCCATGGGTGACTTCCCGCAGTCAGTTGATGGAAACGTAACATCACAAAATGGACCGCAAGCCAGAGGTCAACTCATGAATGATGTTTGCACACAGATGCCTTACTTAAGCCAAACAAATGGGCAAGAAAACTGTGTTGTCGATTTAGTTTATACAGAGTGGAAAATTGTGTTTGGAGCTCTGGCTTACCTTAAAAGAATAAAAACGGACATAAACAAACATAATAATAATTTTCTGGATTTTTGTTTTAGATTCCGTCTCTCGCAGTTGAAGTGTACCTATGATAAAAATTACAGACCTCTACATGCTTTGTAAGTAGGAAAACCTGCAAAATCGGCAGTGTATCAAATACTTGTTCTCCCCACTGTACAGGGAGCTGTTCTATTCTAAAGTCACAGATGAGCGGTTATTGTCATCTTTGACCAAGTCAAAGATATTCATAGCTAACCCCTTTTGTCTGTGACCAAGTGTTTAGCTAGCTAGCAAGCTAGAAAAGTTGCTGGCTGGCGTTTGCGGTAAGGTAATAATGGAGAGTGAATGAAAAACTACATTTTACGTGAATTTTCTAAATGATTTTCATTTTACGAATTAAAAATACAGCAGCGTTTACCAATTGCTGGTCAGATTTCTCCAGGTAATTATGGATAATTACTCTGATGCACATATCTGTTCCATCCACGCCTACACAAAAAAAATATTGACTCTATATCCTTCTCATTATATAATTTGTTTTACGACTCATGAAAGTGTAGCCTAATTGAGCTGACATGTGCGTTGTAACGGTCCATGTATTGACTCCTGGCTGTCCATCTGTCCATGCAACAGCTGATGATGCGCACTAGTGCATATTCGAAAACACAGGTGGGTCTGTTTGCTTTGATGTTGCTAGCTTGTGTTTTTGAATACAACATGAATTGTGGGCGATTCATTCAGCAACAAAAATTCTCACTTGCTGGACCATGTTTTTAGACTGGACAGTGCCAATACTAATTATAAATTCACTCTGACTGTCTACTCCGATTTTAGATCACTCGTTACGTGGAGCAGCACAGAGGAACCCAAGACCGGACTTAGATGAGGACACAGACGAATGAACCAAGGTATTTATTGTAACACAGGGAGATATGGAGTGCAGATCCAGGGAAGCTTGGATGAGTTGTAGGAAACCAGATGTGGAGGCTGAGGTTGGTGTGTGCTGGGTTGGGACAGGGTAAGCAGGTCAGAGGGAATCCAATGGAGTGGTGCGTCAGAACAGAGTAGCAGGGTGGTGAGATGTGGAACAAGAGAAAAAAGTCAGGGTGGCAAAACTACAGTGAGAGGATAAACAGCGTCACGCAGGGAAACAGGATCTTGAATAAGAATAATAATATTGGCAAGAAGCATAAACTGACTGAGCAGTGATTACGAACTGGCAGAGTGGAAGTGGCAAAACTGAGTATTTGTAGAGGTCTTGATTATGGAACGAGTTGCAGCTGGTAGGGATCTGCTCTGACTCCAGCACACCTGTCTCCAACCACACAATCAGAGAGAGAGGGAGAGGGAGAGAGAGAGAGTGTACAGGGGGAATGACAGCAGGTCAAGCAGACACCGGATGACCACTAGGTGGTGTGGCAGGAGCAGATGTGACAATTCTCATTTGAGTGTGCCAGAGCGCAGAATAACTGATGAATAACTGACGAACTCTCAACACCCCTTGAATATGGCCGGTGTCAGTAAATTACCATAAACGTGTAATTAAATTGTTGCCAGCAGCACGGTTATAGTCACCAACACTCTGGATAACACAAAACACCCTAACCAGCTCTGCTAGGCCAAGTACAAAATAACCAGAGTGAGATTTTTCCCTCATTTGTATCAGGAAGTAGTTAGCCAGCTTGAGAACGTTATAACCAGTTAGCTTGGCTGCTAGCAGATAAACTGTTGTGCTACAGTATATTGTTGACTTTGTGCATTGTAATATATGCATGTACTATTAGTAAAAATGTACTTTGTTCAGTGTAATACCTGCATGTTCTGTTTGTCTTGAAAAAAACAGGAGCAGGTGGGCTCTTTACTTCAAATCACAGGCCTGCAGGTGCACAGGCAGTCTCAGTATCTCAAACCAATTTGATCCACAATCTGTCAAAATTGAGATGCAAATCAAATTAATTTTGGATCAGTCAAAAGGTTTGCTCTCAATAGATTTGTGATTTGCATTTGGAAAGCTCATACTTTTCACACATTTAATTCCATCTCTTCATACTCGGAATGCTTTGCCAAGCCCTTGTCTTCTTTTTTTACATACCCTTTGATGCAGTAAGAATACCAAGCAGAATACTGCTCATTGAATCCAAATGTGGACATTTAAATGGAGAGTAAGTTGGAACACTAGGAGAAAAGGTTCATTTAGGTTGATTTACATGTACATGGGTTTCAAACAAGTTAAACTAATATAAGGTAAATATTAAATCACTTAAAGGAAGTAAAAGTTTGTCCCATCCACCTCATGAGGACTTTAGATAAAAGCTAGTTAAATGCCCGTTTTTTGGTAATTACAGTATATTTATCCGCAGTAATTGCATATAATGAATTTGCTATAACCTTAATACAGGCTAATTGTAAAACCATATGCATTTCTGATTTCTCTATGTCAGCGAAACAGTTGAACGATAAAGTCAAGGTTAGGAGTAAAGGCTGAATAAATGCATTCACCTCGTTTCAAACAGTATTTGCTTTATTGTTTAAATACATGTAACTTTTGAATGCGCCCTAGTGCATATGTCATATGGCCTTGCACTTTTTGGGACTGTTCCATTGGCTCCATTGCGCCAAGCCTGTTCAACCAAGTGCAGCTGAAGTACTTAAAAGAAAAGGAATACCATTTGAACTCAGTTCTGCTCATAATTTGACGCAGCACCTTGACGGGGCCTAGTCTATTGTGTTGAGTACGGCGACAATTAAAGCAGACAGAAAGAGGAATCATTTTGACTGTGAGGATGAAAGTGATACCTTTGAAGTGCAGGCCTGTGACAATGCATCAGACCGTGGAGACATTATCAAATTTGTCAAACATTTGGTTGATTAAAGCTCCTCTAATTCAAATGGGCAGACAGACGGTTCACTGGAATAAAAATCAAACCCTTATTTACCCTGTCAGTGGATTGGAGCATATGGAATAAATATGACCTGGGCCGCAAAGGGAACATGTCTCCTCTCGTTTCCCATCACGCTTGGTCCCGAATGTCATGCTTTTGAGCTCCATTAGCAATAATGAAGTGTAAAATAGTCTATAATAAACCTTCTGCAAGGCACGGATATGGCAGGGCTGAAAAGCGCAGCAAAATTCCTCTCAGCTCAGATCAGTTTTGGATTTGGGCCGTCGTCTGAAGCGTTCGAGAAAGAAGCCCCCTCCTTTGTTTCTGGTTTGAATCAAAGGCTTACGGAAATATGTTTTGATGGTAGTTAACTGTTCTCAATGGGAAACATGTGACCTCAGGCACTCCAAAAGGGAACAGCGAGTGGCCACTTTCTCTTGAGAGGGGCGTCAAAAAGAGTACCACCAAAACGGCAGGGAGCCTCTTTTGTTTGTGTTTACAGAGAGCCCTGGGAGGTGCAGAGGTCACAGTGATAATCACACGTGTAAACACGCTCCTCCTGATTGGTAACACTTTTAAAAATGCTTCAAATTGATCCCCTTTTGTCTTCCTTTCGAACACCTTTAATAAACTATTTCTTTAAAACTTAAATTCACTTTGATGAGAATGAAGGAGATGTGTCGACTCTAGAGAGACATTACTGTGAAGTTGCATATTGTGTGCACGACACTCACCCGACAGTTCCGCCCCTTCAAGAAGGACTATTTTATTGTCTTGCAAGCTACATTTAGCTAACGCAAGCTACATTTAGCTAACGCAAGCTACATTTAGCTAACCCAAGCTACATTTAGCTAACGCAAGCTACATTTAGCTAACGCAAGCTACATTTAGCTAACGCAAGCTACATTTAGCTAACGCAAGCTACATTTAGCTAACGCAAGCTACATTTAGCTAATGCAAGCTACATGTATCTAATGCGTGTACGAACGAGAAAATAAACTCTTTAATTGTCTGCACACGCTTGTGAATTGTTACATTAGTCAAGAGTGTAATATGGTTTTGTCAAGAGTGTAGCTAGCTAATATGTTTAGAGGAAAAGTTGCGTGCAATGTTGTTTGCGCGCTAACTGGCTAGTGGCTACCGTGATAATGATATTTACAGTAGTTTTGGAGCTGCAGAGCAAGAACGTCACTTTGACAGCCACAACGAAGGCAAGAATGTAATGAACATTTAAAAGTTAGTAAAGTACATGTTGATGTAAATTGATATCTCATCTTTGTCATTGAGAATACCCTCTAATTTAATGCTAATGGAATAGAATGTGATCCGTATCTTTAAAGAATCCTTAATGCCACGTCCATTTGCGATATTACAAGAACAAAGAAGTTACTGCAAACAACCAACACAGTTTTTTTCCTATCACTGCATAGATAGGAAATACAATCGAAGAACACATGCTCAACACTCCTCTGCTCTAAAACAAAAACAACAGTAGTTTCCCCCTACTTCTATGAAGTCTGCTATTCAGTTCTGGGTGTATGATATTAGCTGAATGAAGTAATTTACAACCTAAAACTACAAAATAGTTTGGGTGGATTTTTTTGTTTGAACAAAATTTTTCTGTCTCTGTTCGCATTGTAATTATGGTGATAGATTTCTAAAAAGTGAAAACTAGCTGTTATTGGTAGAGAAGTTTGGAACTTTCTTTCTTATTGGTCTATTAACTAATTTACTGCAAGGTGATGTCACCAGGCAGGCCAAAACTACATCCCACCTAAACAGACTCAAATGTTTTACATGGAATTATCATAATTTTACATGGACTTATCATCATTTTACATGGTCCAAAAGAAAAGGAGTCATTACCAAAAACAAATGATAATTAACAAATAAATGCAAGACACGTTTTTTTCTGGTAGTCACAAAGTAATAGGTGGAGTCACAACAAATGTTGTCACATTCACCAAAAAAAAACATATTTGGTTACTGTTGTGTTTGCAGAGTAAGAAATATGTTTGTAAAATATTCTGTTAACCAGAAAAAAACGTGTCTTGCATTTATTTGTTAATCGTCATTTGACATATTATATATTTTTAAAGCCCAGTGCAGTTAAAAATGTAATTTTTCTGTGTTTTATTTATATTTTCACACTATGAGGTTGGAATAATACTGTGAAATTGTGATTGTAATTCCATGTAAAATGATGATAATTCCATGTAAAATGATGATAATTCCATGTAAAATGATGATAATTCCATGTAAGACATTTGAGCCTGTTTAAGTGGGATGGAATGTTCTGCTGATAGGCAGTAAATTAGTTAAATAAAAAAGAATGTTCCAAACAGCTAGTTTTCACTTTAAAAAAATCTCATCTAAAACATCCAGTATAGTCTGTACTGTAACCTCCTCAGTTTGTTCAGTATAATCAGTACTGTAACCTCCTCAGTTTTGTCCCTTAAGAAAAAAATATTGTATTCTGAGTAATACAGTAATTGCAGCAAATACTGCATCCAAAATACCACAGTCCGTCCATAAGTCAATAAAGGGAAAAAGTGGGACGAAGAAGAATATAGAAGAGAGTCCAGAGTCTTCTTTACTTCTTCCAAAAGACACCAGGCCTCTGGTCCCTCTCTTTCTGTTCTGATTGAATCCATATGCTCTTACTGGATACTAGGGGTCAACACCCTACTTACTCGCTCCACACTGAAGTACTGACACTGGTGAGAACGATTTAACACCACACAGTTGCACACATACACTTGGTACGGCAACTGCTGGGCATTCGACCGCAGGCGCTACAGAGGGTATAGAGTACGGCCCAGTACATCACTGGGGTCAAACTACCTGCCATACAGGACCTCTATACCAGGCAGTGTAAGGCCCTAAAAGTTGTCAAAACTCCAGTTACCCAAGTCATTGACTGTTCTCTCTGCTACCGCACGGCAAACGATACCGGAACACTATGTTTGAACCAAAATGCTCCTGAACACCTTCTATCCCCAAGCCACAAGACTGTAAAATAGTTAACCAAATAGCTACCCGGACTATCTGTATTGACCCTTTTTGCACTTACTATTTTTGAATCTACCCCACACACTGGACTCTATCCAACACACTGGACTCTACCCCACACACTGGAATCTACCCCACACACTGGACTCTATCCAACAAACTGGACTCTACCCAACACCCTGGACTCTACTTAACACACTGGACTCGACCCAACACACTGGACTCTACCCAACACACTGGAATCTACCCCACACACTGGACTCTACCCAACACACTGGACTCTACCCAACACACTGGACTCTACCCAACAACCTGGACTCTACCCAACACCCTGGACTCTACCCAACACCCTGGACTCTACCCAACACACTGGACTCTACCCAACACACTGGACTCTACCCAAGACACTGGACTCTACCCAACACACTGGACTCTACCCCACACACTGGACTCTACTTAACACACTGGACTCTACCCAACACACTGGACTCTACTTAACACACTGGACTCTACATAACACACTGGACTCTACCCAACACACTGGACCCTACCCAACACACTGGACTCTACCCCACACACTGGACTCTACCCAACACACTGGACTCTACCCAACACATGGGACTCTACCCAACACATGGGACTATACCCAACACACTGGACTCTATGCACACACTGGACTCTACCCAACACACTGGACTCTATGCACACACTGGACTCTACCCAACACACTGGAATCTACCCCACACACTGGACTCTATCCAACACACTGGACTCTACCCCACACACTGGACTCTATCCAACACACTGGACTCTACCCAACACCCTGGACTCTACTTAACACACTGGACTCTACCCAACACCCTGGACTCTACCCAACACCCTGGACTCTACCCAACACACTGGACTCTACCCAAGACACTGGACTCTACCCAACACACTGGACTCTACCCCACACACTGGACTCTGGACTTAACACACTGGACTCTACCCAACACACTGGACTCTACTTAACACACTGGACTCTACATAACACACTGGACTCTACCCAACACACTGGACCCTACCCAACACACTGGACTCTACCCCACACTGGACTCTACCCAACACACTGGACTCTACCCAACACATGGGACTCTACCCAACACATGGGACTATACCCAACACACTGGACTCTGTGCACACACTGGACTCTACCCAACACACTGGACTCTATGCACACACTGGACTCTACCCAACACACTGGAATCTACCCCACACACTGGACTCTATCCAACACACTGGACTCTACCCCACACACTGGACTCTATCCAACACACTGGACTCTACCCAACACCCTGGACTCTACTTAACACACTGGACTCTACCCAACACCCTGGACTCTACCCGACACCCTGGACTCTACCCAACACACTGGACTCTACCCAACAACCTGGACTCTACCCAACACCCTGGACTCTACCCAACACCCTGGACTCTACCCAACACATTGGACTCTACCCAAACACTGGACTCTACTCAACACCCTGGACTCTACCCAACACCCTGGACTCTAACCAACACACTGGACTCTACCCAACACACTGGACTCTACTCAACACACTGGACTCTACCCAACACACTGGACCCTACCCAACACACTGGAATCTACCCCACACACTGGACTCTATCCAACACACTGGACTCTACCCCACACACTGGAATCTACCCCACACACTGGACTCTACCCAACACACTGGAATCTACCCCACACACTGGACTCTATCCAACACACTGGACTCTACCCAACACACTGGACTCTACCCAACACACTGGAATCTACCCCACACACTGGACTCTATCCAACACACTGGACTCTACCCCACACACTGGACTCTACCCAACACCCTGGACTCTACCCAACACACTGGACTCTACCCAACAACCTGGACTCTACCCAACACCCTGGACTCTACCCAACACCCTGGACTCTACCCAACACACTGGACTCTACTCAACACACTGGACTCTACCCAACACACTGGACTCTACCCCACACACTGGACTCTACTTAACACACTGGACTCTACCCAACACACTGGACTCTACTTAACACACTGGACTCTACATAACACACTGGACTCTACCCAACACACTGGACCCTACCCAACACACTGGACTCTACCCCACACACTGGACTCTACCCAACACACTGGACTCTACCCAACACATGGGACTCTACCCAACACATGGGACTATACCCAACACACTGGACTCTATGCACACACTGGACTCTACCCAACACACTGGACTCTATGCACACACACTGGACTCTACCCAACACACTGGAATCTACCCCACACACTGGACTCTATCCAACACACTGGACTCTACCCCACACACTGGACTCTACCCAACACACTGGACTCTATGCACACACTGGACTCTACCCAACACACTGGAATCTACCCCACACACTGGACTCTATCCAACACACTGGACTCTACCCCACACACTGGACTCTATCCAACACACTGGACTCTACCCAACACCCTGGACTCTACTTAACACACTGGACTCTACCCAACACCCTGGACTCTACCCGACACCCTGGACTCTACCCAACACACTGGACTCTACCCAACAACCTGGACTCTACCCAACACCCTGGACTCTACCCAACACCCTGGACTCTACCCAACACATTGGACTCTACCCAAACACTGGACTCTACTCAACACCCTGGACTCTACCCAACACCCTGGACTCTAACCAACACACTGGACTCTACCCAACACACTGGACTCTACTCAACACACTGGACTCTACCCAACACACTGGACCCTACCCAACACACTGGAATCTACCCCAAGCACTGGACTCTATCCAACACACTGGACTCTACCCCACACACTGGAATCTACCCCACACACTGGACTCTACCCAACACACTGGAATCTACCCCACACACTGGACTCTATCCAACACACTGGACTCTACCCAACACACTGGACTCTACCCAACACACTGGAATCTACCCCACACACTGGACTCTATCCAACACACTGGACTCTACCCCACACACTGGACTCTACCCAACACCCTGGACTCTACCCAACACACTGGACTCTACCCAACAACCTGGACTCTACCCAACACCCTGGACTCTACCCAACACACTGGACTCTACTCAACACACTGGACTCTACCCAACACACTGGACTCTACCCAACACACTGGAATCTACCCCACACACTGGACTCTATCCAACACACTGGACTCTACCCCACACACTGGAATCTACCCCACACACTGGACTCTATCCAACACACTGGACTCTACCCAACACCCTGGACTATACTTAACACACTGGACTCTACCCAACACACTGGACTCTACCCAACACACTGGACTCTACCCAACACACGGGACTCTACTTAACACACTGGACTCTACCCAACACACTGGACTCTACCCAACACACTGGACTCTACTCAACACCCTGGACTCTACCCAACACCCTGGACTCTAACCAACACACTGGACTCTACCCAACACACTGGACTCTACTCAACACACTGGACTCTACCCAACACACTGGACCCTACCCAACACACTGGAATCTACCCCACACACTGGACTCTATCCAACACACTGGACTCTACCCCACACACTGGAATCTACCCCACACACTGGACTCTACCCAACACACTGGAATCTACCCCACACACTGGACTCTATCCAACACACTGGACTCTACCCAACACACTGGACTCTACCCAACACACTGGAATCTACCCCACACACTGGACTCTATCCAACACACTGGACTCTACCCCACACACTGGACTCTACCCAACACCCTGGACTCTACCCAACACACTGGACTCTACCCAACAACCTGGACTCTACCCAACACCCTGGACTCTACCCAACACCCTGGACTCTACCCAACACACTGGACTCTACTCAACACACTGGACTCTACCCAACACACTGGACTCTACCCCACACACTGGACTCTACTTAACACACTGGACTCTACCCAACACACTGGACTCTACTTAACACACTGGACTCTACATAACACACTGGACTCTACCCAACACACTGGACCCTACCCAACACACTGGACTCTACCCCACACACTGGACTCTACCCAACACACTGGACTCTACCCAACACATGGGACTCTACCCAACACATGGGACTATACCCAACACACTGGACTCTATGCACACACTGGACTCTACCCAACACACTGGACTCTATGCACACACACTGGACTCTACCCAACACACTGGAATCTACCCCACACACTGGACTCTATCAACACACTGGACTCTACCCCACACACTGGACTCTACCCAACACACTGGACTCTATGCACACACTGGACTCTACCCAACACACTGGAATCTACCCCACACACTGGACTCTATCCAACACACTGGACTCTACCCCACACACTGGACTCTATCCAACACACTGGACTCTACCCAACACCCTGGACTCTACTTAACACACTGGACTCTACCCAACACCTGGACTCTACCCGACACCCTGGACTCTACCCAACACACTGGACTCTACCCAACAACCTGGACTCTACCCAACACCCTGGACTCTACCCAACACCCTGGACTCTACCCAACACATTGGACTCTACCCAAACACTGGACTCTACTCAACACCCTGGACTCTACCCAACACCCTGGACTCTAACCAACACACTGGACTCTACCCAACACACTGGACTCTACTCAACACACTGGACTCTACCCAACACACTGGACCCTACCCAACACACTGGAATCTACCCCAAGCACTGGACTCTATCCAACACACTGGACTCTACCACACACACTGGAATCTACCCCACACACTGGACTCTACCCAACACACTGGAATCTACCCACACACTGGACTCTATCCAACACACTGGACTCTACCCAACACACTGGACTCTACCCAACACACTGGAATCTACCCCACACACTGGACTCTATCCAACACACTGGACTCTACCCACACACTGGACTCTACCCAACACCCTGGACTCTACCCAACACACTGGACTCTACCCAACAACCTGGACTCTACCCAACACCTGGACTCTACCCAACACACTGGACTCTACTCAACACACTGGACTCTACCCAACACACTGGACTCTACCCAACACACTGGAATCTACCCCACACACTGGACTCTATCCAACACACTGGACTCTACCCCACACACTGGAATCTACCCCACACACTGGACTCTATCCAACACACTGGACTCTACCCAACACCCTGGACTATACTTAACACACTGGACTCTACCCAACACACTGGACTCTACAACACACTGGACTCTACCCAACACACGGGACTCTACTTAACACACTGGACTCTACCCAACACACTGGACTCTACCCAACACACTGGACTCTACCCCCACACACTGGAATCTACCCCACACACTGGACTCTATCCAACACACTGGACTCTACCCAACACCCTGGACTATACTTAACACACTGGACTCTACCCAACACACTGGACTCTACCCAACACACTGGACTCTACCCAACACACTGGACTCTACTTAACACACTGGACTCTACCCAACACACTGGACTCTACCCAGCACACTGGAATCTACCCCACACACTGGACTCTACCCAACACACTGGACTCTACCCAACACACTGGAATCTACCCCACACACTGGACTCTATCCAACACACTGGACTCTACCCCACACACTGGAATCTACCCCACACACTGGACTCTATCCAACACACTGGACTCTACCCAACACCCTGGACTCTACTTAACACACTGGACTCTACCCAACACACTGGACTCTACCCAACACACTGGACTCTACTCAGCACACTGAAATCTACCCCACACACTGGACTCTATCCAACACACTGGACTCTACCCCACACACTGGACTCTACTTAACACACTGGACTCTACCCAACACACTGGACTCTACCCAACACACCGGACTCTACCCAACACACTGGACTCTACCCAACACACTGGACTCTACCCAAGACACTGGACTCTACCCAACACACTGGACTCTACCCCACACACTGGACTCTACTTAACACACTGGACTCTACTTAACACACTGGACTCTACCCAACACACTGGACTCTACTTAACACACTGGACTCTACATACCACACTGGACTCTATCCAACACACTGGACTCTACCCAACACCCTGGACTCTACTTAACACCCTGGACTCTACCCCACACACTGGACTCTATCCAACACACTGGACTCTACCCAACACCCTGGACTCTACTTAACACACTGGACTCTACCCAACACACTGGACTCTACCCAACACACTGGAATCTACCCCACACACTGGACTCTATCCAACACACTGGACTCTACCCAACACACTGGACTCTACCCAACACACTGGAATCTACCCCACACACTGGACTCTATCCAACACACTGGACTCTACCCCACACCCTGGACTCTACCCAACACCCTGGACTCTACCCAACACACTGGACCCTACCCAACACACTGGAATCTACCCCACACACTGGACTCTATCCAACACACTGGACTCTACCCCACACACTGGAATCTACCCCACACACTGGACTCTACCCAACACACTGGAATCTACCCCACACACTGGACTCTATCCAACACACTGGACTCTACCCAACACACTGGACTCTACCCAACACACTGGAATCTACCCCACACACTGGACTCTATCCAACACACTGGACTCTACCCCACACACTGGACTCTACCCAACACCCTGGACTCTACCCAACACACTGGACTCTACCCAACAACCTGGACTCTACCCAACACCCTGGACTCTACCCAACACCCTGGACTCTACCCAACACACTGGACTCTACTCAACACACTGGACTCTACCCAACACACTGGACTCTACCCAACACACTGGAATCTACCCCACACACTGGACTCTATCCAACACACTGGACTCTACCCCACACACTGGAATCTACCCCACACACTGGACTCTATCCAACACACTGGACTCTACCCAACACCCTGGACTATACTTAACACACTGGACTCTACTTAACACACTGGACTCTACTTAACACACTGGACTCTACCCAGCACACTGGAATCTACCCCACACACTGGACTCTATCCAACACACTGGACTCTACCCCACACACTGGACTCTACCCAACACACTGGACTCTACCCAACACACTGGAATCTACCCCACACACTGGACTCTATCCAACACACTGGACTCTACCCCACACACTGGAATCTACCCCACACACTGGACTCTATCCAACACACTGGACTCTACCCAACACCCTGGACTCTACTTAACACACTGGACTCTACCCAACACACTGGACTCTACTCAGCACACTGAAATCTACCCCACACACTGGACTCTATCCAACACACTGGACTCTACCCCACACACTGGACTCTACTTAACACACTGGACTCTACCCAACACACTGGACTCTACCCAACACACTGGACTCTACCCAACACACTGGACTCTACCCAACACACTGGACTCTACCCAACACACTGGACTCTACCCAACACACTGGACTCTACCCCACACACTGGACTCTACTTAACACACTGGACTCTACTTAACACACTGGACTCTACCCAACACACTGGACTCTACTTAACACACTGGACTCTACATACCACACTGGACTCTATCCAACACACTGGACTCTACCCAACACCCTGGACTCTACTTAACACCCTGGACTCTACCCAACACACACTGGACTCTATCCAACACACTGGACTCTACCAACACCTGGACTCTACTTAAACACACTGGACTCTACCCAACACACTGGACTCTACCCAACACACTGGACTCTACCCCACACACTGGACTCTATCCAACACACTGGAATCTACCCCACACACTGGACTCTATCCAACACACTGGACTCTACCCCACACACTGGACTCTACCCAACACCCTGGACTCTACCCAACACACTGGACTCTACCCAACAACCTGGACTCTACCCAACACCTGGACTCTACCCAACACCCTGGACTCTACCTAACACACTGGACTCTACTCAACACACTGGACTCTACCCAACACACTGGACTCTACCCAACACACTGGAATCTACCCCCACACACTGGACTCTATCCAACACACTGGACTCTACCCCATACACTGGAATCTACCCACACACTGGACTCTACCCAACACACACTGGACTCTACCCAACACACTGGACTCTACCCAACACACTGGACTCTACTTAACACACTGGACTCTACCCAACACACTGGACTCTACCCAGCACACTGGAATCTACCCCACACACTGGACTCTATCCAACACACTGGACTCTACTTAACACTGGACTCTACCCAACACACTGGACTCTACCCAACACACTGGAATCTACCCAACACACTGGACTCTATCCAACACACTGGACTCTACCCAACACACTGGAATCTACCCACACACTGGACTCTATCCAACACACTGGACTCTACCCAACACACTGGACTCTACTTAACACACTGGACTCTACCCAACACACTGGACTCTACCCAACACACTGGACTCTACCCAACACACTGGACTCTATGCACACACACTGGACTCTACCCAACACACTGGACTCTACTTAACACATGGGACTCTACCCAACACATGGGACTATACCCAACACACTGGACTCTATGCACACACTGGACTCTACCCAACACACTGGACTCTACACACACACTGGACTCTACCCAACACACTGGAATCTACCCCTGGACTCTACACACTGGACTCAACCCAACACACTGGACTCTATGCACACACCCTGGACTCTACCCAACACACTGGAATCTACCCAACACACTGGACTCTAACCAACACTGGAATCTACCCAACACACTGGACCAACACACTGGACTCTACCCCACACACTGGACTCTACCCACACACTGGAATCTACCCCACACACTGGACTCTATCCAACACACTGGACTCTACCCAACACCCTGGACTCTACTTAACACACTGGACTCTACCCAACACACTGGACTCTACCCAACACACTGGAATCTACCCCCACACTGGACTCTATCCAACACACTGGACTCCTACCCAACACACTGGACTCTACCCAACACACTGGAATCTACCCCACACACTGGACTCTATCCAACACACTGGACTCTACCCCACACACTGGACTCTACCCAACACCCTGGACTCTACCCAACACACTGGACTCTACCCAACAACCTGGACTCTACCCAACACCCTGGACTCTACCCAACACCCTGGACTCTACCCAACACACTGGACTCTACAACACACACTGGACTCTACCCAACACACTGGAATCTACCCCACACTGGAATCTACACACTGGACTCTATCCAACACACTGGACTCTATGCACACACTGGACTCTACCCAACACACTGGACTCTATGTGGAATCACACACTGGACTCTACCCAACACACTGGAATCTACCCCACACACTGGACTCTATCCAACACACTGGACTCTACCCAACACACTGGACTCTATCCAACACACTGGAATCTACCCAACACCCTGGACTCTACCCCACACTGGACTCTAACACACTGGACTCTACCCAACACCCTGGACTCTACTTAACACCCTGGACTCTACCCCACCCCACACTGGACTCTACCCAACACACTGGACTCTACCCAACACACTGGACTCTACCCAACACACTGGACTCTATGCACACACTGGACTCTACCCAACACACTGGACTCTACCCAACACATGGGACTCTACCCAACACATGGGACTATACCCAACACACTGGACTCTGGACTGCACACACTGGACTCTACCCAACACACTGGACTCTATGCACACACACTGGACTCTAACCCTGGAACACCCTGGACTCTACTTAACACACTGGACTC
>NW_027038414.1:0-30415 GCF_034236695.1 Oncorhynchus nerka | reverse complement strand
ATTTACATTTAAGTCATTTGTGCAGACGCTCTTATCCAGAGCGACTTACAAATTGGTGCGTTCACCTTAAGACATCCAGTGGAACAGCCACTTTACAATAGTGCATCTAAATCTTTCAAGGGGGGGGGTGAGAAGGATTACTTTATCCTATCCTAGGGTATTCCTGAAAGAGGTGGGGTTTCAGGTGTCTCCGGAAGGTGGTGATTGACTCCGCTGTCCTGGCGTCGTGAGGGAGTTTGTTCCACCATTGGGGGGCCAGAGCAGCGAACAGTTTTGACTGGGCTGCGCGGGAACTGTACTTCCTCAGTGGTAGGGAGGCGAGCAGGCCAGAGGTGGATGAACGCAGTGCCCTTGTTTGGGTGTAGGGCCAAAGGGTTCATCTTATTACAGTACCCATTATGTTGGGTCAACTCAGCTGTACATTGTAGGATATGCTCTATGAACTGACTGCATGGCAGTAGACCAGACACACACTGTACCGCATAGAGAAAAATGATCCAAGTTAAGATTTAATGAACAACAAATAATAATCAATTGTTTATCCTCAGAATCTAATATTCATTCTTTTGTGAAGCCTCCAAACAAGCGTTGGCAGGAGCTATGGTCTGTTTGTTGACGCTTGTTTCCTGTGTTCCAAATCATGTTTGCTTGTTTGTTTCATTAATAGGAACCGCTTGTCTAAATGTTTTAGTAAAACGGTGCATCAAGATTTTATGACCTGAACAATATATTTTTCATGATGCACTTGAATACCCTTGTCAAACAACATAGTGTCATTTATATTTTACCCAGCTGGTAATGCATCCACATTCTCTCCCTCTCTCTCTCTCTCAAACAGAGAGGAACGAGACACAACGCGTGCAAACCAGGCGAGATATGCTGCACGTTTTCTGAGAACAAAATGGAGACCATCTGCTATTGAACTCGGCTCTACCACTAGCGTCTCTCTCTCTCTCTCTCTCTCTATCTCTATCTCTCTCTCTCTCTCTCTCTCTCTCTCTCTCTCTCTCTCTCTCTCTCTCTCTCTCTCTCTATGATGGGAGTCATTCAGCATAGCTGGTATGTTAAACTGGCTTCCATCCCTTTAGATCCAGAACAGGCCTCCTTATGCTCTTATCTCTTATGTCTGCTAACTCACAGACCAATGAAGCCGGACGTCAGCCCCTCACTTTCACTCTGCTGATAAACAGGACCGACTGTGTTAAGTGTTACAAGAACTGAAGGGAGAGACGGGAATACAAGTCTAGTCGTGTAGCAACAGACACAAAACAATCCGAGTTAAAAATGTGAGAATAAACATGTTTAGATTTGAGAATAAAACTACTTCTGCTCCTTGATGGCAAAGCTACCCCTCCTCAGGGAGAGAAACGTCTAAGACCACAAATCGTCTCAGAGTAGGAGTGCTGATCTAGCATCCGATTTTACTTGTGGATTATGGTGAAAAAGATTATATGGGCCGATTCGAGATCAGTACTCCTACTCTGAGAGGCGTTGTGGATATGGCTCCGGATGGCCTAGTCCTTATCAGATGCAGCCAATAGAAAACTAGGAGGGAGAGTAACTATGTTGGTAATGGGAGAGCTCCATTATTACTGACGTTACAAACTTCCGGAATAAACTGCCTTTACCCTACTACCCCCACTAAGGAGTTAAACTAACTCCCAACCTGTGGTTTCCTTTAAATCAAATTAGGGAAGTCATTCATCTTTCCTGGCCAATTTGTCTCAGCCACTCCCATACATAGAGTAGGCTTTACTGTTCAACAAACACTTTTGGTTTGATTAATCCCGGTGTTGGTGAGTTACTGGCAAAGGTTGAGGGTCAACATTTTTTAAAGAGGAGTTTTTTCTTTGATACATAAATATTGTAAAGTAGACTACATTTCACAGAAAAAAAATATGATTAGACAGATTTTCATTTGGAGTTTACCGTAACCTGCATATAAAGATTCACAGAACTGAAATCTTCCACCATTGGTTGATTTGGAATTCAGCAGTGGTACATGGGACTGACCTGTCGACGCTTAGGGCACAGAGGTTGAGGACGGTGATGCCCACAGAGGCCTTCTGTATGAATGGCACCAGCTTACACAGACACAGCCCAAAGTAACTGTCATCGAAGGGGAACCTGGTGGCAAGGAGCTGCAGGGACAGAGAGAGAGAGAGAGAGAGAGAGAGAGACAGAGAGAGAGAGACAGAGAGAGAGAGACAGAGAGAGAGAGAGAGAGAGAGAGAGAGACAGACACAGAGAGAGAGAGAGACAGAGAGAGAGAGAGAGAGAGAGAGAGACACAGAGAGAGAGAGAGAGAGAGACAGAGAGAGAGAGAGAGAGAGAGAGAGACAGACAGAGAGAGAGAGAGAGAGCGTCAGCACATCGTAGAAGACAGTATGTACGCTTCAACTCACAACAGGCTTTGCATCACAGAAATAAACCATCTTAGATGGCACGCTAGTTGGCACTTCCCTGTATTACAAACCCTTTCATAAGATATCAGAAATCCATAATGGTCATTATTAGCCAGTATGTTAACTGAGAAGACAGAAAAAGCATGTAAAATATTAATTGAATTGTGAAAGAACAATACCTGATGTGAAGAGAAATAATAATAATAAAATAATAATAACAATAATAATAACAACAACAACAATAATAATAATAATGGATAAATTATAAGGGATTGAGGTTAGAGGATCACATGTTTATCTCCTCTTAGCTCAATTCCCATTGTCCTTAGGGTGTGGACTATCTTTAACCACGGTACTGTAGCAGGCCCTTCCCAACAGGCAGGCTAGTCTCAGTCACATCAGAGGGATTTCATGGTACGTCCTGACTTCATTCTGAATCTGAGTACAGTCCAACAGCAGGCCCATATGCGCCTCATCATCTTGATACAGTACATCATTGAGTCAGGTCCTACAAGCCAACCCTGGAACTATCCCTGAAAATGACATCCTTTCTTTAATTGGACTTCCAGGCATCTGTAAGCACCACTTCCCATAGCCTCTTATAAGAAGAGCTCCCTTAACAAAACAACTCACAGCTCTCCCTGTAGAACAGACTGCTAAAACCACCCTTTGTCATTATGAAGTAGTCTTGGCAGCTGTTGTTGAACAGGAATCAACATGGGCCGAACAAAGAGAGAAAGAGGGGATTAACCCAGAGTCGTTGAGAGGCCGGGCCAAAGGAAGCACTTCACGGGTGCATCCTTGTCCCCCTATTGTTCACTTGGAGTGGTTCCATCTAATCAAAAAGGCTCGAGAACATGGGAGTTGGAAGGGAAAGGGGGCTACGTCACTGTGGGTGTGTGTGTAGCCTGTGTCCGTATGTGTGTATGTAGTGTCTATAGGATTATATTTGGAAACTGCGTCAAACAAACCCCATAGGAAGTGAGCTGGGCCTCCCTAAAGCACATGGCCCTGTAGTGCAGACATGTTCACAGGGAGTGTTTGGCCTGAAACCAGAGTTGTACCTACGGCACTACTTTTCCTCACCAGTACAAAGGGACACTGTGATTTATCCTTCATGTGTGTAACTGAAACGCCTAATACAGGAAAGACTCCCCCCCCCCCCTTTGTACATGTGGAGAATCATCTGTCCCGGGACTCTGGCACTTCCATATGTGCTGACACAGTGTGATGAAACTGTATACCGGTAATACTAAACAGGTGTCTCCACCACTTCTCTTCACAATGAACTGAGCATTCCCAATGTACTGCACTACATCCTATTAAGAACCTTGACCCGTTCAACCAATGTATGTGGACCCAATGGAAAATATGCTCATTACTCTCAAGCAATAATACCACAGCAGGTAAGATAACGTCGTAAATCATCTGTGAGATCTATCTAGATCATGTTAAAGTGAACCCACATGGGGGGTAAATGGACTACGGTCTAATGGGTTTAAATGGCTCACACTGGACACGTGATTCATCATTTAACCAGACCCATTTATTCTGAGTGTAGAGAGGTTCAAATGTGATCGCAGATAAGAGAGCTGGAGAGGAGAGCTGGTCCTGTCACAAACCACGGGTCAGAGCAGGGCCACTGAAATGTGTGACCGCAGTCTGATTGGTCTGATTCCATTGTTTATTTTAGTCTGGGCCTCTCCCTGCTTCCTTCATCACAAAGAGCCACCCAATGAAGATAAAGTAGTACTACTACTGACTGAAATCAACTTTGGAGAGCAACATGATGTTTGGGGAGCCTTCTAATGAATACTTTATTTATTTGTTCTCCCCTTTCTTTTCTCCACTACTCTCTCTCTCGCTCTCTCTCTCTCTCTCTTACACTCTCTCTCTCTCTCTCTCGCACTCTCTCTCTCTCGCATGCTCTCTCTCTCTCTCTCTCTCTCTCTCTCTCTCTCTCTTCTCTCTCTCTCTCTCTCTCTCTCTCTCTCTCTCTCTCTCTCTCTCTCGCATGCTCTCGCTCTCTCTCTCTCTCTCTCTCTCTCTCTCTCTCTCTCTCTCTCGCTGTCTCTCTCTCTCTCTCTCTCGCATGCTCTCTCTCTCTCTCTCTCTCTCTCGCACTCTCTCTCTCTCTCTCGCATGCTCTCTCTCGCTCTCTCTCTCACCCGCTCTCTCTCTCTCTTTCTCAATTCAATTCAAGGGGCTTTATTGGCATGGGAAACACATGTTTACATTGCCAAAGCAAGTGAAATAACCTCTCGCTCTCTCAATCTCTCTGAGATGCAATTATGCTTCAATATATCCATGCAAAATTCACTGTGATATCCAGTGTACAGGATGGATATGCGTCTCTTACCTTGTAGACGTTGATGGGTATATCTATGGTGATGTAGATGAGGTCTCCCAGCGCCAGGCTGGCGATGAGGGCATTGGGCCCGTTCCTCATGCACTTATTCTGGTAGATAATTCTCAACAGGGTGGAATTGCACACTATGCCCACCACAAACACTATGATAGAAATCACTGTGTTGATGTATTTGAAATAGCTTTGAATGGAAGTGGCGATGGTGCATGATGGAGGGGCCCTTATCCTGGTGATGTTTGTGGCCCCAGATCCAGCTCCGACCCTGTGCCATTGCGGCCCCTGGTGGCCCCTGGTGGAGATGGGGCTCCCATGCTCCAGGAAGGGGCTGCTGGTGCTGTGGAAGCCCAGGGGTTGGAGGGTGATGTGGGTGTTGAGGAGGACCAGGCCCTGGTCTGGGGGTAGGGAGTCCTTCTCCCCCTCGTCTGTGGTGCTGTTTATCTGACACATTCCAGGGCCAGGCAGGGCGGCCATGACGGCCATTAGCACCAACACATGTACGATTGGGGCGCCCATTATAAAACACATTCCACGCTTTGTCTCAGGAGATGGACATATAGTGTAGGGGTTCCCCATGTACTGTTGGTGGTGAGAGCTGGTGAGCGAGAGAGACAAGGGAGGGGAGAGAGATAGAGAGGGGGGAGAGCAAGTTAGAGAGAGAGGTGGGGAGCAAGTTAGAGAGAGAGGGAGGGAGAGCAAGATAGAGAGAGTGAAAGACAGAGATGAAGGGAGACAGGGGGAAAAAAGCATATGGGTTATTTCAGCCAGCAAACTTTGCAAGCAACAAAACAAAACTTCCTCAATTGAATCGACTGTGCAACAACTGTATACTTTTGTCCGAATCCAGGAACATCTCCTCAGGAATGGAGCCAAAACCAGAATGTGTCAGTCAAAAGTTACACATCACAGTGGGTCCTCTCCCATCCTCTCCAACTGCTAGGGGAAGTAAAACAACCTCCTTCAGACTTCAAACAGGTTTTGCCATGGGGGCACAGATGGGAAGATGCCACGACTGGTTACAGTCAAACAATATGAAGCGTCTCCTCTCTTCTCTGTCATTTCTGGAAGTAATAATCAGCAAAGGCTTTGTGCTAATAGGAGTGTGTGGGCTACAAGCCCATATTACACACACACACAGAGAGAGAGCCAGGCAGGGCTTTATATTGTTTTGACAATGCGCCCCTTTTCTTCAGTGTGGTTTCCTCTGCCCTGCATTCTCCCTTCTGGTTTTAATTTAAAGACTCAGACTAGCGGTTAGAAAACAATGAGACATTTCAACATGAAATAATTCAATCAGGCCCATGTCTAGTCAGTGTTACATTACAGCTTTTGTATTTTACTAGGCAAGTCAGTGAAGAACAAATTCTTATTTTCAATGACAGGCTAACTACCTGTTCAGGGGCAGAACGACAGATTTGTAACTTGTCAGCTTGGGGGTTTGAACTTGCAACCTTCCGATTACTAGTCCAACGCTCTAACCACTAGGCTACCCTGCCGCCCCTATTGTTTGAGAGTTGAGTGAAGATGTTACATGAAAAAACCCTAAGTTCTCTCAAAATATTTTTTTTAACCAGTTAGAAATTAACCCTATGTAAATCAAATACTTACATTTATATAATTACCAGGTTATAGTCAAAGTAATATAATAGTGTATTTTAGGTCAAACTTTACAGAGTAGTTAAAAACCCTTTCTATGAATGTACAATCTAGACTCACTGAGTTCAGACCAAGTAGGTAAAGAAAACTGAGATCTACATTTGAATAATTCTTCATCACAACAGAACACAGTGCCTCTCCAGCTAGCCATGAAGAGTGTTTCATCCTGTTCAAAGTCCCAGATGTCACCTAGTTAGTACACAAAAACCTATTTAGCATCCAGCACTTCATGTAGCATCACCGTTTAGCATCAGGCACCACACTACTGGGACCCTGTGTGACGGCACGTAAACTGATATATTGATAAATAATAAATAGGTTTGGTTTTCACCTACCGCTCTGCTCTCCTAAAATGTCTGCTCCTGCCTCCCCTGTTGGAACCGTCAGGCGAACTTTCTGCTGAAGCCCCTAGACATCTGAATCACATCACATGAGTAATTAACCAACTATCAAAGTCGCAGAGTCGGAGTTAGTGTCCCACTTGGTTTGGTTTGCCCAACGTACGTGGCAGTGTGCTGCCTGTGAGGTGCTGTGCATTAGGCTCTGGGTTTTCCTGTGGAGAGTTGGGAGCGTGTGTGTGTGTGTGTGTCTGTGTGTGTCTCAGAGCGCAGCAGGAGTGGAGGGAGCACTTTGACTGAGAGGGAGTGTAAATCTCCACCTCCCCTCGGTAACAGGCCCCCCATAGGAAACAGCAACAGCAGCCACTCTCTCACTCTTTCTCTCTCGCTATCTTTTCTCTCTCTCTCTATCTTTCTCCTCTCTGTCTCTCTATCTTTCTCTCTCTCCTTTCTCTCTCCTTTCTCTCTCTCTCTCTCTCTCTCTCTCTCTCCTCTCTCTCTCTCTCCTTCTCTCACTCCTTCTCTCATCTCTGCACTGCCTGCTGAAAATAATCTCAGGGGCACAACGCACTCCGATATACACAAACACACACACACTCCCACACTCACACACCGGGTATCTGGGAACCACACTGTCCCCAGTCAGTATGCTCCTCTCTCTACTTTCTTCAGATCCCAGATCAGATTCTAGCCCTGTACACGGCTCAACCGTTTCTTCCCACTAAAGGAAACCGAGATGAACATCGTAAGGAAATGTGAGGAGGGCAGTCGGAACTAAATGTGCATGTCCCAGTCGTCTTGATTTGAACCTGAGATGGAAAGGGAAGGGTAGGAAAGAGAGCGGAACCAAACCTTCTTTGAAACATTACTTTTTTACATATATTTGATATATTGTCCTATAGACATGTACGGCACAAAGTACATCATGTCCAGACAGATAGATGTTATGAGTTGCTAGGTAACAAAGAAGAGTGAGGCATGTCAATAATGATGAGGAATGTGAGATCCTCTCCATCGGTGTCCATTACTCGTTCCATAACTATACACTTAGCAAATGGGCCCGTTATCAATACATTGTCTAAAAGCAGGAAGAGAGGCTATCCAAGCAGGCCAAGGTCGGCCCTTCGCTCTCCCAACGAGCTGACACAGCAACTGTTTAGCTAAATAAAGAACCTGGACAATGGAGTTCCAAATCACGAGGAAGATAAGATAACGTGCAAACAGATAAGGTACACACACACAAACTCACACACACACCGCTTGATTACTTGTGGGCCCCCAGGACTTGTCGAAGTCAAGGGCCATTCCTAAAAGCTGATTGAACATCCTCCGAGAGGGCAAAGTAGTGTTTTCTGTATCAGCAGCACTCCAATATTCCCTTCCCTCCCCCGAGCCCTTCGCTGGTACATTCTCCTGGCCTAAGGGTAGGCTTCTTTCCATTAAGGTCAGGCTGTAGCAATCATCTCATTAAACAACACTTTGGATCACATCGTCATTTGAATGAAAACAGTGTGTCTGACGTTATCAGAGTCTCCTGTGGAAAATGTTACCTTGTAAAAGTGGAAATATTTATGATAATCAAGTAATTATGTTTTGCGTGCCATGTCATACCAGGAAGAGATGGAATATGAGAGAAAATATACACTTTTTATATAGTGTAAATACATCCCTTAGTATTAATTGTTTCAGATATTTTATGCATTTAATCATTGGTTGACTATTAATTGTATAATAATAATGAAAAATATCACGTAGATCATAACATCGTGTGCCCTATTTTAGTAAAGAACATTTAAAGACTTAACAAAGCCTTTCCTTTATGCTTTTTTAATTAATCCCCAATAACAGATTCACTGATCCCATCCAATTATAGTACACTTGTAAAGGTACTTTACCTACTTAATATAAATTGGTACTTAATTGGATAATGCTAATATCTACCGCAATTTAAATTTAAAAGGGTTGTGTTTTCTTTAATTGTATCCATAAATATCTCATGGCTTCTGAATTAATTATTGGTCAACAGTGGCGTTATCTTTATTCGCCGGAGCGTGATTTGACGGGTCCCTGGTTGCTGCAGCCTGTGGCAATAGCTTCGATGCCTCCGTCATTGTAACTTTTTGAGGGGTTTTAAGCTAGCTGCTTTAGTTGGAAGTCTTTGTTAATAAAACCATTAAATATATAAATGATGGAACCTTTACCTGGGTCCCCAGTTGCCACGGCTTTCATATTTGTTGTTGTGTTGTTGTCTGACTGTTCATCAGGTATTAATGGCATTCTGTGTGGGCTTCCGCTGGATGGCAGGCTGCCTGTAGTAATTCATGTCTTGTTCTCTGATGGCATCTGTGAAGTGTGCTCTCTGCACATTGGTACATACCCTGTGAAGCAGCCCACAGTCCACACTGAGTGGGATGTAAGCAATTTCTTATCTGGGGCACTTGCTCAAATGACAAAAGGGAAAAGAGAGAGAGAAATGGGGAAGAAGTTCGAGGCCAATTTTATTGTGACAATCAGTGACAAACTGTAGTGACTTTTTCTACTTTGGCTGAATTTGTTGGTTAATTGGAGGATTACTGTGGCAACAGATCGACTTGGAAAGGGAATGCAGGATAACTCAATGATGGAAGTGTAATCACAGTTGTGATTCATGTTAGCATATGAGTTCAATTTATTTCACTACGATATGCCATCGGACCGTTATCCAATCAAGATTGGATTAAGATCAGAATGGCTGAGGTTGAGTCAATAAGGAAGGATGTGAAATTACTCATCAAGCCTGTGAAGAAACAAGTACTGTTGTGAAATACATGTCAGACTTTTGCAGAGGATCCCAAAATACTCATTTTCTCTGAATCTGACGTCGCTAATTTTGGCTGAAATTACGTACTCGGACTAAGATGAGACTTTCAATTTTGTCTTGAACAGGAAGTTTTGTGTTTTTACTGTCTTTTTAGGGACAGAGCAGGGTCAAATGCCATGAGAAGGGTGGCTCCTCGCTGTCTCACAACTAGAAAAAAAATAGATTATTCATTTTAGTTCCCGGAAAGAGGACAGCACATCCCTAGAACAGTTCCACCCCCCACCCCCAGCCCACCCCACACCGAAATATGCTGACTATAAACCATGTCAGCTATGACAACCAGTCCGGCTCCCAGAGTTACTATAGTAGCACTTTTTGTTTTCTTCTCTCTGTGATCCCAATCCTTTCACTTTTAATGTGCTATGAGTTAATAAGATATAGTTGGAGAGTAGCTCCATGTTATGCTCACTTCATATTTGTTTTGGAACCAGACACTGGACAAGTGAAAAAAAAGCCTGAAAGCGTCTCCCAACTACCTACAGCAGTTACAATGCTATGAGCATATTTCAAACAATGCATGGAGAAAGTGAACAGACAATGTTAAGCTTTCTGGCTATACATACAGTAGTGTGTTCTGAGAGCAGACTGAGACAGGGACTGATAGTGTTGTCTTGGACATGGCAATTAGAGCCCCAAACGCATTCCTGGAGACCTGCTCTAATCTGGCCCCACATGCTTGGCGATAAGAGCTAGAGTCTAGACCCGTAGAGAATGACGTTGAATGGGTATGTCCGTTCTTTCCTCCTTTTGAAGATGCACTCAAGGCTGAAGACCTCCCGGACGTCATCACCACAGCCTGATGTCTGTTTCAGAGGGAATAATTACTAACTCAGGAAGCGAAACAATACACAAAGTATTTGAAATCATGGAGAAATTCTCAGGAAAATGTACCTCCTCTTCGACAAACTCAAAACATTTGCGTTGCCTTCTACTCAGTAAAATAAATATGAATCCTGAACCAACACTTTCACTTGACCCCCCACACACTTATAGCTCTGACTCTGCTGAGGAAAGAGTACTTGACCCTGTATGTGGTTGTCCCACCTACTGTATTTACAGTTGAAGTCAGAAGTTTACATACACCTTAGCCAAATACATTTAAACTCAGTTTTTCACAATTCCTAACATTTAATCCTAGTAAAAATACCCTGTCTTAGGTCAGTTAGGATCACCACTTTATTTTAAGAATGTGAAATGTCAGAATAATAGCAGAAAAAAATTATTTATTTCAGCTTTTATTTCTTTCATCACATTCCCAGTGGGTCAGAAGCTTACATACACTCAATTAGTATTGGTAGCATTGCCTTTAAATTGTTTAACTTGGGTCAAATGTTTCGGGAAGCCTTCCACAAGCTTCCCACAATAAGTTGGATGAATTCTGGCCCATTCCTCCTGACAGAGCTGGTGTAACTGAGTCAGGTTTGTAGGTCTCCTTGCTTGCACACGCTTTTTCAGTTTTCTATAGGATTGAGGTCAGGGCTTTGTGATGGCCACTCCAATACCTTGACTTTGTTGTCCTTAAGCCATTTTGCCACAACTTTGGAAGTATGCTTGGGGTCATTGTCCAGTTGGAAGACCCATTTGCAATCAAGCTTTAACTACTGATGTCTTGAGATGTTTCTTCAATATATCCATATCATTTTCCCCTCCTCATGGTGCCATCTATTTTGTGAAGTGTACCAGTCCCACCTGCAGCAAAGCACCCCCACAACATGATGCTGCCACCCCGTGCTTCACGGTTGTGATGGTGTTCTTCGGCTTGAAAGCCTCCACCTTTTCCCTCCAAACATAACGATGGTCATTATGGCCAAACAGTTCTATTTTTGTTTCATCAGACCAGAGGACATTTCTCCAAAAAGTACGATCTTTGTCCCCATGTGCAGTTGCAAACCGCAGTCTGGCTTTTTTATGGCGGTTTTGGAGCCGTGGCTTCTTCCTTGCTGAGCGGCCTTTCAGGTTATGTCGATATATGACTTGTTTTACTGTGGATATAGATACTTTTGTGCCGGTTTCCTCCAGCATCTTCACAAGGTCCTTTGCTGTTGTTCTGGGATTGATTTGCACTTTTCGGACCAAGATACGTTAATCTCTAGGAGACAGAATGTGTCTCCTTCCTGAGCGGTATGACGGCTGCATGGTCCCATGGTGTTTATATTTGCGTACTATTGTTTGTACAGATGAACGTGGTACCTTCAGGCGTTTGGAAATTGCTCCCAAGGATGAACCAGACTTGTGAGCGAGGTCTACAATTTTTTTTCTGAGGTCTTGGCTGATTTATTTTGATTTTCCCATGATGTCAAGCAAAGAGGCACTGAGTTTGAAGGTAGGCCATGAAATTCATCCACAGGTACACCTCCAATTGACTAAAATCAATTAGCCTATCAGAAGCTTCTAAAGCCATGACATCATCATGGAATTTTCCAAGCTGTTTAAAGGCACAGTCAACTTAGTGTATGTAAACTTCTGACCCACTGGAATTGTGATACAGTGAATTATAAGTGGAATAATCTGTCTGTGTAAAATTGTTGGAACAATGACTTGTGTCCTGCACAAAGTAGATGTCCTAACCGACTTGCCAAAACTATAGTTTGTTAACAAGACATTTGTGGAGTGGTTGAAAAACAAGTGTTAATGACTACAACCTAAGTGAATGCACTAACTGTTAATTGCTCTGGATAAGAGCGTCTGCTAAATGACTCAAATCTAAATGTATGTGTCGCTGCATTGTCTCTTTTGAAGACTGTGAGGAAATGAGAGGGCCCCCTACAGACAGACAAGCCAGTGATGCATCAACCCCATGATGAATCCTCTCCCCAGGCATCAGTCTTCACCAACCACCTCCAGCCAATGCCAATGGATCTTATCATGACTTATCGTGACAAGGTGCTCACTGACGGACTGTCTTCTCAAAGTAGAAGGTATATCTTCTCCTGCCATATCTTCTTGCTGTCCAGCACCATTTCCCTGCTTTAGAGTCCAGCACCTCCCTTGCTATCTCCAGCAGTCTAACACAATACCATCTTTCTCCGTTGCTTATTCTTAGCAACCCCCCCCCCCCAACAAATGTGTGTGTGTGTGTGTGTGTATGTAATATTTTCTTTTTTTTGGGGGGGGGGCGGGGGGACTCAGTCGGGGTCTCAACTTCCTGTTGAGAGTTGGAATAGTACAATACACAAGGTGCAATTTAAAAATTTGGTTGTGCTGTTTTTCTCTTATGTCTGTCACTGAGAGTCACTCATTTAGCCCATGTCAGCTCAATTATTTTGTATTGCTATTTTTTAAATAGTTTATTTAGTGGCTAGCTATCTACACAAATGACCGGCCGGGGGTCCCCATGGATTTTGTAAGTCAGTCTCGCTCAGATATCATATTCAAAACGGCAAACATTTCTCTCTGCCCTATGGCAGAATTTGTAGAATTGCATGAAATTAGTTTACAATTGCTAAATCTTCTCTCCGCCCCATTGCAAAATGTGCAGAATTGCAGCATATTTGCTTTACAACGGCAACATTTTCTCTACAGGCCAAATGTGTAGAATTGCATGAAGAAAAAAACAACATGTCTCTCTACTGTCAAGAGGGGGACCACTGAAATGTTTTGATCACAATGCGCATATACGTGGGTACGCAGACCCGCGACAAACTTCGGCCACTCATGATGACTTCAGATTTTTTTGTAGCCCCCACCCCCCATCAAAGTTGTCCATCCCTGCGTCGAATCAACACAACACCACTAGTCGCTGACTATCCCGAGAGAAAGCCCTCATTCCTTGCTCAATGTTACTGGCGATACAAACACAGATACATTGAACCAACACAACAGAGAAGGTTTCAGAGAAAGCCTCCATTCAGAAATCCAACCCCAAAAAACAAACAGGATTTGGGGCTGTGATCCAAGATCCAGGAACCGCTCCGTGGGGTCAGAAACCTCAGGGCAGGTTTGGGTCTTCTGGAAACATCTGGGGACGATTGGGGCATGTCGTGCTAGTTATAGACAGAGCTGAGTCGCACCCGCAAACCACGGCACCGGCCAACGCAAGGAGATCACAAGTATGGCAACTCCAAGAGAAACAGACAGACGGTTGGATGAAGATAGAGGAGAAAAGAGATTTCACAGGTAAAAGGAACGCCACATGTTGGGTTTGTTGTTTGAGAGGTTGAATAAAGATCTGCTATCAATTGATGGTAGGGGGAAGTCTTTGAATGTATTTTTCCCTTCAATTGCATCCATCTGCTTGGTAAACAAAGCAGCCGTTGTGGAGCGAACTCCGAGAATCTGTCTGTCAGAGGCCTGTGTAGTAGATGAAAGGCTAAAGGCCTGCTTGATATGGATGTATAATGATATGTAATAATATGGCTATAGGAAACAGCAGATAAACTCTCTACTGATCATAAGAGAACGGTTGGTTGGTGGTTGTGTGGCTTATCTAGCCAAGTACAGGTGCCCCAGAGAAGCCGATACAAAACGCCCCTGTGTTCTTCTGTGGCTACCTCAGCAACAACATCATGCTAGTAGCTAATGATGGTAATCAGTCAATGGGGCCCACCTGTCCCTCTCTAAACTAATGGCTAGATGGGATACAGTTTATATGAAATTGAAGTCAAAAGAAAAAACGTTTAGTATTTTTGCTAACCCTAACCCTTTCCTAACCTCAACCTAATTATATTAACCTGCTTTGTTAATCCTTCTAACCTGCTGCGTAAATTCTCCTAACCTTCTACAAAAAGTCCATTCTGGTCAATTCTGACATAAACTGTATCCTTCCTAGCCTAAAAGGTCATCCCGCAAGCTGGTATTTCATCTGAGCCAGTCCTTCTGCTTTGTTTATCAATCCAGAACATTTCATTCCCCTTGTTTTGAATCGGCCAGATTTCAAACAGTGTTGAGTTCCGCTTTGATGTGTAGCACATGGGCCATTAACGTTCATTCATTGGAGCGTGTAATGAACCCCTTTAGAGAGGACTTTTTCTGCAACTTTTGCATTTTATTTGAGCCCCTTGACATTTATATGAGTTGATTAATGTTCCTCTTTGTTGTATGGGTGTTAGGGTAAAACATAAGCTTTGGGTCTTGCGGTTGGTTCCCTTGGCTCGGCTACAAACCCTAGTCAGGCTATTGGAGTGAGGAGACAGCTGAAAGCTAAAAAACGCAGAGGCCAAATGTAGCTAAGCCTCTCCTCGCTCATCCAAAACAAGAATTGTGTTATTATTTTATGTATGCATGGCAGCACAGCGTATTGTTGTAAGGAAATTCTTGGCTACAAATAAACACAATTATGTATCAGGTTGCTGAACTTTGGGATGGGAATTGATGTAGTCTCTGTCATTTGTGACAGTTTGGTGTTGCTTCATGCCAGGCCCAAATGCTTTTTGACTGAAACATGAACTAAGACAGAAGCGATTGAAGGTCAAAATAAATATTTATGTCTTGAAGGACACCAAGGGTGAGAACCCAATACAGTTAAAAAGTAATTCTAAAGCACTTCCTGTCTTCCGAAGGAAGTTCAATGGCTGCGCATCCAGTCGATTGTGCGATCTGAACACACCTAAACACACATTCCCAAGCTGCGAAGGTGGAAACACCTGTCTGTACTGACAAAATACTATGGCTTTACATAATACGTGCATCCCAACTAATTTCTGCATTGGGTAAAGTTCAAAGTTGCACAAACATCTATCACATACATAAATAACAAGAAACGTAGGTAGGCCTAGCACTTACTGATCATTATTTTGTCTGATGAAGTATCTTGACTCAAAAAATGCTACAGTACTAAAATCAGTAAAGAGTGGACATTACTCCATAGTCGATGCTACACAAGCTATTTGATGCAATTTCAGTCCCCTTGTCTACACTGAAAAGTTACCGGAAAGGTCAACGGTTCCTCTGTACTGAAACGCTCCATAAAAGAATGTAATGTAGGACCAAAAGTACTGAACTGTCTACTTATAAGGCAAGAGAATGCTTGACTATATTTCACACTGAGAGAAACTCTACTTGACCTGATTCATTAACTGGAGAAGCTGCATAACAAGTCTGTCATCCTGCTCCAGATAACACGATGGTTCAGCTCGCTTCCACGTCTTGCTTAATGAACGCGGTAACTGTTGGGCTGCTTTATTTGAATGACTAGAATTTAGTCTACTAAGATTATTTTGAAGATAATAAAGATGTTCAAAATAGCAAGAATAAATCATGTAAATTTACCAGAAAAAAACAGGATACATCATAATCCAAACAGGATTACTGGAAAACCAGGGAATTTATTGAAAGTTCCAGGAATGATCCAATCCTAAACTAAACAGACAAGAAATTACCAACACATTTGAATACAGGCCAGACCACCAAAATAACAATGTTACATTTAGCTATATTATGATAATCATTCACCTCCATGTTAATTCACCTGTCAGAGAGACAGAGATGTCACGTTGTGAAATGGAGGGCGTGCTATGGTACTAGTATGATTTCGGCATGCCTCTTGTCTCCTACAGAATCTCTATCTACGATCTACCACCCTTTCCTGCTCCAGCTGTGTTTATCCTGCTCTGTGATTAATGGACCACAGGGAATCCCCTCCAGCCCCCCTGCCTCCCCTGCCCCAACATGTGACCTCTTCCTGGGGTTGGATCCTCCAGCGTGCTGGGGTAGTGGGGTAGTAACCTCCAGGGTGTTATCCTTCCCAGAATCGCCACAGCCAGTGTGAGAGAGAGAGGGAGAGGTGAGAGGTCAGAGGGGACAGGACACACATTATCTGGCAGTGTTTAGAGGCTGAGAGAGAGAGATCACGTTGTGTGTTACAGCTAGACGTGTGTGGATGTGATGTGGACTAGCTGTGACTTTTCTGAGGTGTACTCTGAGGTAACACTTAAATATTATATGGGGACTGTGATTGCTAGATCATTTTAAGTGCCACATAAATGTGAATTAGAGCATGTTAGTAACAAAAGCTCTGAGGTAAGTGTGAATTAAGACAGAGTTATGTAATCATTTACATGTAGATGGTTAGTGCAACACATTTGACATTTTATACACGATGCCAGGATGGAATGCCACTTCCTATACTTTATAGATAAATCAAAGTAAACTAAAATAATGTTAGAACATTTTATTGGGGTAATTAACTGAAAAAAAGCCTATGAATTTTCTGTAATTCAAATTGGCTTCATGGAAAATATTTATTTATCGTATATTCCAGTACATTCTCATTACTTTCTCACACACTTGCAGTTGTCCCAATACCGTAACATCTGGCTGATCAGCACTGATTGCCGTGGTTCAAGGGGATATGCATATCTAAGGCCGATTAGCCCCCGGCATTAAACTGACTTTTGACCTTCATAATTGTTGTCCTGAGTAGGCCTGGGGGTCACAGCATGCTTAAGGGCCCACCTGCCTTAACACTGCCTGTACACTTAAGACATCAGTACTCTGACCGCCACAACATCAACACGCAACCCAGGGTACTCACACAGCTGTGCTTTAAAGTTTTAGCAGGAATGGCAGTTGAAAGTAGTTCATTAATCAAAAATATAACATTTTCCTGACAAGCTCTCTAGCTAAATGACTGTTTTGGTATTATCCCACAATATGAAACTGAATTAAAATGATAAAAGGTATGACCCTAATTTTGTGTGGTCATAAAGATGCACTTATGTGTCTATTTAAGTGATAATGCCAGAGAAGCCGGTGTTTGGAGGATATCTTGGCAGGGTGTTGTCAGGCCTGAGACGAAGAAGAGTACATCCTCCAAACACCGGCTTCAAGGGGATCATCACTTTTATTTTTACAATGGGTTACCAAAATATTTAAATAATGATTGACATATTGTATTTTCATTAAAAAATTCTCATACTAACTCATCCTTCAACGAGATATAGTCCCGACACAAATCTTGTCAGGCTGTGTATGAAGACGAAGTCAGGTGCAGGAGAGCAGAGTATGATTAAATAAATCGCACTTTATTATAGTTCCAAACCGGGAGCACAACAAAACAAACGCGCTCAAAAACACGGAACAATAAAGTAAAGCGCTAAACGAACATCACTTGACATGAAAACAATTACACACAAAACATGATGGGAAACAGAGGGTTAAATACAAGTAGATTGATTGGGGAAATGAAAACCAGGTGTGTATGAAAACAAGACAAGACAAGACAAAATGGACATATGAATAATGGAGTGGCGATGGCTAGAAAGCCGGTGACGTCGATCGCCGAACGAACAAGCAGAGGAGCCGACTTCGGCGGAAGTCGTGACAAATCTAGGGTTCCTACCCAAGCCGGCTGATCGATCGTTCTATCAGTACGGCTTTGTTCTGTGTCTATGGACGTGACCCAGTCGTTCATTCAAAATGTTCTATTGCCACACTGGCTGGCAACGTTCTTATCCCTTGCCTGCCAGCTAGCCAACTACGGCTAACTTTCAGTCACATCAAACAGTGCAGCCAGAATAACAACAAAGTAGCTGAATTTGCATTTGTTTAAGCTGTGTTCTAGTGACCTTTATTTGCATACATCCATAACAATGAGCTAATAATGCGCAATTTCACCTGGCATAGAAAATGTGTTCTCTCGTCAGGACTCTGTTGTTCAGAGGAGCCCATAGGTGACGTTGTTGCTGGTGATGTCTGGTGAGGACCTGCCTTACAACAGGCCTACAAGCCCTCAGTCCAGCCTCTCTCAGCCTATTGCGGACAGTCTGAGCACTGATGGAGGGATTGTACGTTCCTGGTGTAACTCGGGCAGTTGTTGTTGCCATCCTGTACCTGTCCCGCAGGTGTGATGTTCAGATGTACCGATCCTGTGCAGGTGTTGTGACATGTGGTCTGTCATTGCGAGGACGATCAGCCCTGTCTCCCTGTAGCGCTGTCTTAGGCGTCTCACAGTACGGACATAGCAATTTATTGCCCTGGCCACATCTGCAGTCCTCATGCCTCCTTGCAGCATGCCTAAGGCATGTTCACGCAGATGAGCAGGGACCCTGGGCATCTTTCTTTTGCTGTTTTTCAAAGTCAGTAGAAAGGCCTCTTTAGTGTCCTAAGTTTTCATAACTGTGACCTTAATTGCCTACCGTCCATAAGCTGTTAGTGTCTTAACGACCGTTCCACAGGTGCATGTTCATGAATTGTTTATGGTTCATTGAACAAATCAAATCAAATTTTATTTGTCACATACACATGGTTAGCAGATGTTAATGTGAGAGTAGCGAAATGCTTGTGCTTCTAGTTCCGACCATGCAATAATATCTAACAAGTAATCTAACCTAACAATTTCACAACAACTACCTTATACACACTTATTTCACAAGTGTAAAGGAATGAATAAGAATATGTACATATAAATATATGGATGAGCAATGGCCGAATGGCATAGGCAAGATGAAGTAAATGGTTTAGAGTACAGTATATACATGTGAGATGATTAATGTGTGATATGTAAACATTATATAAAGTAGCATTATTTAAAGTGGCTAGTGATACATTTATTACATCAACTTTTCATTATTAAAGTGGCTAGAGATGAGTCAGTATGTTGATAGCAGCCACTCAATGTTAGTGATGGCTGTTTAGCAGTCTGATGGCCTTGAGATAGAAGCTGTTTTTCAGTCTCTCGGTCCCCGCTTTGATGCACCTGTACTAACCTCGCCTTCTGGATGATAGAGGGGTGAACAGGCAGTGGCTCGGGTGGTTGTTGTCCTTGATGATCTTGTTGGCCTTCCTGTGACTTCGGGTGGTGTAGGTGTCCTGGAGGGCAGGTAATTTGCCCCCGGTGATGCGTTGTTCAGACCTCACTAACCTCTGGAGAGCCTTAGGGTTGGGAGCCTTACGGCATGGGAAACAGTGTTTAAACCCTTTACGGTGAAGATATGTATAGTTATTTGGAATTTTACGAATTATCTTTGAAAGACAGGGTCCTGAAAAAGGGACATTTATTTTTTTTGCTGAGTTTATATATCCATAAAAATGATGCTAATTCATGATTTCGACTGGCTAAGAATAGCTGCCTGCCTGTCTCGTTCCGACACCCGACTCCTACACGTTCATTACTATGGGACAGCCGGAGATCAAATTTCAATATTGAAACAATATTAGATAGACAGCAAGGTTTATACAAATCTGGGGATTCTTTAAAACCAATTTCTAGTCCAAAAGAAATCATCGCTTTAGCCGGTGGTAACTTGTGGAATAGACACCGGCTGGAATGCGGTTTTAACCAATCAGCATCCAGGATTAGACCCACCCGTTGTATAAACCCCTGGCAGATGAATCTATATTCTAACCCACAAGGGAATTGCATTCTCCATTGTTTAACTTTGTGAGGGATTGGGGAGTTACAGTTAAGTGTTGTGACAGAACCGTACTGCCCATTTTGCTGGTCGTGGTGCCAGTATCTTCTCAACAGTTTGGTGGTTGCCTTTAGGATATGAGTAATCTGCCGTATAGACTGTGCCAATACCCAGTCTTATCATCAGAGTCCATCAGTCTCTGGGTTGGAGGGAGTAATGCAGACTAAACCCTGTTATATCCAGTGGTTTCCTGTGTTAGGGATCAAAGGGTAGGAAATGGGCATGGCGTGCACAGCTACAACGGGCAGAGCTACACAGCTGACCTGGGTTCAAATATTATTTTAAATCTTTCAAATACTTTAGCTAAACCTGATTGAGCTTACCTGTTGCAATGGAATCAATTAAAAAGCCCCAAAACTGCATGCACACCCTGCTCACCTGGCACTCCAGGCAGGCTAAAACAAATTCTGAAACTATTTGAAAGATTCAAAATAGTATTTGAACCCAGGTCTGCTACACAGTACCACAGTCATGCAGATGTGGGTTGTTGACCATAGATTTTGTGCTGCTGTTTTAATCATTGTGTTCTTATTGTTGGGTGTTTCCTTCCAGAAGCCTGACATTAGGTCTGTTGGGGTCGCCTGGTTGTTTCAGATTGATGGAGAAGTGCATTGAACTGACCTGTCCTTGACGCTAGTATTTCAAGACAATTCAAGACTTGAAGAAAGTTGAAATGTTGAAGCCAGTTTTGTTGTTTATGGGAATTTGTGGGACACCGTGGAGGAAAACACAGCATGTCATGTGGGGAAGAGAGAGAACTGGGAAACACGCACATTTAAACACAAGAAAAACTCCGTTTTCCCCACATCCTGGGAGGAAGTTATGGACAGTGCCATTTGGCAAGACAAAAGATAAAGCAAAGAAATGAAGAACAGATATTATAAGATCATAAGACTATCATTTCCTGGATTTATGAGAACAAAACAGAGCTCAAACAAAACAGTCACCACTGTACTCACATATCAAACTCAAACTGGCATGAGGAAACCTAGTTCACATTAACTTAAACAGCTTTGTGACCACAATTACATACGGGGAGTTCTGGGCTGTGATAACGGGGTTAGTTGCCATTTTGTAGCATGCCGCATCATGTCATGACTCATGCTCGTGTAAATCTCACAAAGATATGTACGTATGACATTCAACTTGTTCAACCCTGGAGGCGATCCTTCACACACACACGATCCTGGAGGCGATGCTCCTCTCCTAGTTTACAATGGGATATAGCAAGAGAACGGCTTGACGATTGAGCTTTTAATTGTGTAAATAGCGTTTATGTATATCCACACAGTGTCATGACGCAACAATATACAGTCTGGTATATATACAATATACAGTCAGTAATGACTCAGACAACCAGATGTCTCCTGGCGGATGGTTTAGGTCATCTGACGATGGCTCGTTCACATGGAACAAACTCCAGACATACAGAGAGCGAGAGATTGATAGAGAGTGAGAGAGACCGAGACGGAGACCGAGAGACAGAGCTAGGGAGAGAAAGGCAGAGAAAGAGAGAGAGCACAGAAACTGTCTTCCTCACAGAACCACGTGTTGAGGGAGTCCTCATCGTTTCCTGTGGTTGTTTACACTGACATGTCCTGATGGAACAGAGCACATCTGCTATGCGAGGACAAATATTATGTTTTAGCTATCCAAACGTGTTTTGATCACATGACATTGTGAAAAGAAGATAGAAGCTTACTTTAGTGAAGTTGTGATGGATCGACGAAGGTTTCAGCATCCCAAATGGCACCCTATTCCATATGTTGTACACTACTTCTACAGTCTGCGATTAAGGAAAAGGCCATGTTCAAAACCTAGTACACTATATAGGGAATAGGGTGCCATTTGAGATTCACACCAAATCTTTCTACAGGGCTACGTGACTGAATAAATAGTCACCTAGGGAACAAGTGAACTGTGGCTTGGGAAAGTGAAATATACAGCATATACTAGAGTCTAAAGAGAGCCGAAATGACACTCCCTTTACAGCAAGAAGTCATCCATTTTTGGATGGATGGTCAGTCCTTGGGTCAGTCCTTGGTTCAGTCTTTGGGTCAGTCCTTGCATCCATAGCTGTGTTGTTTTTGTTGAATCCAGGATTGCTTCTTTAACCACAGAGCATACTAGCCCCAGCAGTTGTGTCAGCTTTCTAAGCACTTCGACATGCTAGATGAAGAGGAAAACTGTGTGGGAACTTGTGAAGATATGCAACACAGTTTAGATGAGAGATTAAAATGTATATGTTGCTGGAAATCAAAATATACATGTTATAAAACGTGTCTATTTAGCCATTGAACTACTGTTCCTCACGTTATAACATTCCCCACTGGGGTCATCTGAAAAGAAATACATCATGAGATGCATAACAGGAAACAACTCTTATGTTAAGGTGGATTGGTAGGTGGCTTCTAAGGTTTAGTATTAAAGCACAAGAGAGTTGCTGAGAACATGCTATTGTATAAAGGGAAGAAAAAATATGATTGTGACTGTGAAATATTTCTGCATAACACACTTTTTAATGTGAATCAATGATTTCGGTGGGAGATTTCTGCACCAGTTTGAGATAAGCATGCATCTCCAGCCAGGATTCAGGTAACATCGGTTAAGTGATGTATTTAATATAACCTGGGCAGCCTCTTCTATTACATAGGAATATTAAACATAGTTATATTATATTCATAATGAGTTAACAATATCAACAAATCTGTTGACTGACTCCAAGCTTTCATATAACAGAGTTATTCGATACAATGCATAACATTGTCTGGGAGATGTATGTTTTAATTGTACACTGAGGTCATCATCCATGGAACAGCATGAGAGGGGACGTCCTGCTGTTGACCTCTGAGGAGTAGATTACATGCACCAGTATAGAGGATCACCCCACAGCCATACCTCCACCTGGAAGCATAGCCCCAGTAGCCTTGCTAATGATCCAGCCCCTTGCTGGCTCCATGGTCAAATGGGGAGTCATTAAAAGTGCTAATAGCCCGGGGGATAGTCCTCAACCACCATGACACCAGGTTGTTGTTAGTGCCTAAGGCTCTTGTTTGTCAAATCTTGTCAACGCATTTCTTCTAACAGTTAATACAACCGTGTAGAAAAAGCCCTCGGTACGTGCGGTTCAATTTGCTCATCTACCTTTTTGCTTTCAGTGATGGGTGATGTCACAAATCCCAATGTAACAATCTGATTGATGCCAAACAACACCTTTAAAATAACGTAGCCTTACTGTACAGCGTGCTCATAATTATTCACGTTTTTTCAATGCTAGTGTCAACTCCACCATGTGTTAAGAGTTACGTGCCTACACTCAGATTAGCATCAGAGTAGCCTACATACCAGCACACTGCTGCATAGACGATAGTGTTTAGGTTGGACACCGTCCAGTCCAGTACAAGTCTCCTGGCTTTACCAGTGGCTGAACTGAACAAACATTTCAACAAACCACAAAACCACCCTAAATATCGACAAATATGCATGTAAGAGGAAAATATGCTGTTCTGTAGACATCTACTGGTCCCTATGGTAGTTTTGATTCAACATGAAACTGTTCATCTGTCTGCGAGGCAGTATAACGTTCTACATAAAGTGATCAACAGCTAGACATAGAGGGCAACTGGATTCATATACCTTGTATTTATAGAGAGTGTGTCAGAGGGCACTGATCTGAACAACCAATGAGAAATGGCTCTATGACAGAATTATGCGATTGCCTTGTCTTGGGCAGTCTGTGTGGACGGCTGCTGGTGTGATTTAGTCTGGTACCTATTTCCCAATATTGTGCACTACTTTTTGATGAGGAACCATAGGGCTCTGGTCAAAGTAATGCACTACAGTGCTATTTTGGACCCACCCTTGTCTTGGGCAGTCTGTCTGGACGAGTGGATGGCTGCTGGTGTGTGATTTGACAAGTCATAGACTGTTCTCTCTGCTACCACATTGCAAGCGGTGCCGATGCACCAAGTCTGGAACCAACAGGACCCTGAACAGCTTCTATCCCCAAGCCACAAGCCTGCTAAATAGTTAGTCTGCATAGCTATTGGTTAACTATTTAAGAATCTGCCTTAACACTTTTGCACTTTATTCCAGTTATATGTACAAGTCTACCTCAATTACCTCATACCCCTGCACATCTATTATTTCTCTATTTTCTTTCTCTCTACATTGTTGGGAAGGGCCCGTAAGTAAACACTTCACTGTTAGTCCACACCTGTTGTTGACGAAGCATGTGACAAATAAAATGTGATCTGATTTTAGAGTGACGTTTTACTGAGGAACAATCAGGCCTATTCTACTTCCTGTGTGTGTTGTTGAAAGGGGCTCCACGGTCATCTTTCACCCCGAGAAATGTGGTTCTGCTGGGAACCTCGGAACTCAATATTAGCTCAGGGAATTGAATACAGAAGGGAGCTCTCTGAGAAATGTACTTCTCCTGGCGGATGACATTTCCTAAGAAGCCCTACGTTGTCAAGCTGCACTGTAACATAGTCTGAACCGATGATAATGACAAAGTGTTGTTTTAGGACCAGACAGAGAAGGGCCACTTACTGCGACTTGATACTCTGATAATATGTTCCATCTACTTCCAAGGTGCATGAACACCATGGTAGCCAGAGTAGGAGGTGGCCTGTAGTGTTTAGGTAAGGAAGAGTCGCCTGCGCCTCAGTCTTTTAAAATGAAAGAGTACAAGAGGACTTGTCTCTAGTCTCTATTTTGCGCTTATTCTCCACACCCCTTACAGACGGCCCCCTTTCTTTGTCGACCCAATTCATTGACGGAGAGGGTCTCTTCAGAGGCGTCTTGTCACGTTCTCTTTGGAGTAGTGCGCCCGGTACGACTGTATTCCTCCGTCCCCATAACAATGGTACAATGAGGAGTAGACAACAACAAGACGTTCTGTCATCACAAAGACCTCTCAGGCCAAATCCTGTTACAGGTCTGATACAAAGCATAGGAACTTCAGCCAGTCAGTGTGTCCTTAAATAAAAAATAAAGGGCCTGTTATTCAGGAAACAAGCCTCTAGACCTCCAGCCTCTTTGAAATGGGAGACCACCTATGGAGGAGCCCGGAGGAACCTTTCCATGCATAGCCTTGGCTACTCGGGCCTCTGGGGCGAGACACAGGACCTAAATTACTGTGTACCCAATGTCCGACCGAGGCCCAAATCCCAATTTCTCATCTTTGTTTTTCCAAGGGGCCGATTTTTCCGAGGTCCCAGTGAGAACATGCGGTCCCATGAAACACATCCAAGAATAACAGCAGACCCTGACCTGTGGGGATTGCCCCAGCTAGGTTTCTCATGGGATGGACCCGAGACCCAAGATGATTTAATTACACAAAGACAACATCACGTGTCACCAGGGGTTACGGGCAGTCACCTTTATGGGGCTAGAGGGCCAGAGGAGAGGGGGTGGATGTTCACAGCTGATGTACCCATATTTTGCTTACCTGGGCCCATGGCCTGGGTTGATTGGCTCGATGTAACCAGCTACATTGACACACAAGACGGTATTGCTTTCATCTGTCTCCTAATTACAGTACTGAAGGGGTGTGCTGCACCAGGGGAGGAAAGACAGGAATTGCAGGAGGAATGGACTTGGACAAAGAGAGAGTGTGTGTTTTTGTGTGTGTGTCCATGCCTTTGTGTGTGTGTGTGTGTCTCGTTTGGACGTCCTCCCATCCCACTGGTGTGTGTTTACAGGACACAGTGTTGTTTTTCAGGAACAGAAGGGTCCAGATGAGATCAGAGCTGGTTTTGATCTGGATAAAGCTCCTCTCTTCACGAGGCCTGTGTTCCCCCAGCTCTGAGTCCCCATAGCTCAGAGGCAAATGTGGCTTCAGTTCCTATGCATGTGAAGAGTCGATGACAATGTGTCTGAGATCAACCAACAGGCTCACCCTTCATCGTATGAGTAAGAGCCTTTGTCGGCTTCATGGGATATGTTTCAAATGTAATCCTTTAGCTATGACATCACATATTTAACCCTCATGCATTGTATCTTGTCTCATTCCAATGTTGAGCAATATTATGGTTCAGAAACCAAAAGTATTACCCAAGTAGGAGCTTATGGGAACTTAACATACACCGATTGTACAAAACATTAAGAACACCTTCCTAATATTGTGGTGGACCATTCTTGATGCACATGTGAAACTGTAGAGTGTGAAAACCACAGCAGCGTTGAAGTTCTTGACACAAACCGGTGCTCCTACCATTTGGCATTTGGTATTTTGTTAGGATCCCCATTAGCTGTTGCGAAAGCAGCAGCTACTCTTCCTGGAGTCCTCACAAAACATGAAACATGACATAATACAGAACATTAATAGACAAGAACAGCTCAAGGACAGAACTACATCAATGAAAAATAAATGAAAAGAGGCACACGTAGCCTACATATCAATACCAAATCATACACACAAACTGTCTAGATCAAATAGGGGAAAGGCGTTGTGCTGTGAGGTGTTGCTTTATCTGTTTTCTGAAACCAGGCTTGCTGTTCATTTGAACAATATGAGATGGAGTGGAGTTTCACTTTACTCAGTACTTTGTTGAAACACCTTCGCCAGCAATTACAGACTCAAGTCTTCTTGGGTATGACGCTACAAGTTTGGTACACCTGTATTTGGGGAGTTTCTCTCATTCTTCTCTGCAGATTTCCTAAAGCTCTGTCAGGTTGGATGGGGAGCGTCGCTGCACAGCTATTTTCAGGCATCTCCAGAGATGTTCGATCAGGTTCAAGTCAGAACTCTGGCTGGGCCACTCAAGGACATTCAGAGACTTGTCCTGAAGCCACTCCTGCATTGCCTTGGCTTTGTGCTAAGGGTCGTTGTGTGGTTAGAAGGTGAACCTTTGCCCCAGTTTGAGGTCCTGAGCACTCTTGAGCAGGTTTTGTCAAGGATCTCTCCATACTTTGCTCCATTAATCTTTCCCTTGATCCTGACTAGTCTCCCAGTCCCTGCCCCTGAAAAACATCCCCACAGCATGACGCTGCCACCAACATGCTCACCGTAGGGATGGTGCCAGGTTTCCTCCAGACGTGACACTTGGCATTCAGGCCAAAGAGTTCAATCTTGGTGTCATCAGACCAAAAAAATCTTGTTTCTCATAGTCTGAGAGTCCTTTAGGTGCCTTTTGGCAAACTCCAAGCAGGCTGTCATGTGCCTTTACTGAGGTCTGGCTTCCATCTGGTAACTCTACCATAAAGGCCTGATTGGTGGAGTGCTGCAGAGACGGTTGTCCTGCTGGAAGTTTTCCCATCTCCACAGAGGAACTCTGGAGCTCTGTCAGAGTGACCATCATGTTCTTGGTCACCTCCTGACCAAGGCCCTTCTCCCTATTGCTCAGTTTGGCCGGTGGCCAGCTCTAGGAAGAGTCTCGGTGGTTCCAAACTTCTTCCATTTAAGAATGATGGAGGCCACTGTGTTCTTGGGACCTTCAATGGTGCAGAAATGTTTGGTACTCTTCCCGAGATCTGTGCCACGGCACAATCCTGTCTCGGAGCTCGATGGACAATTCCTTCTACCTCATGGCTTGTTTTTTTCTATGACCTGCACTGTCAACTGTGGGACCTTATGTAAACAGGTGTGTGCCTTTCCAAATCATGTCCAATCAATTTAATTAGTTGTAGAAACATCTCAAGGATGATCAATTACAGAATCAAGTCTTCTTGGGTATGACGCTACAAGTTTGGTACACCTGTATTTGGGGAGTTTCTCTCATTCTTCTCTGCAGATTTTCTAAAGCTCTGTCAGGTTGGATGGGGAGCGTCGCTGCACAGCTATTTTCAGGCATCTCCAGAGATGTTCGATCAGGTTCAAGTCCGAACTCTGGCTGGGCCACTCAAGGACATTCAGAGACTTGTCCTGAAGCCACTCCTGCATTGCCTTGGCCACACGCGGACAGATGCCCACCCAGACCCTCCCCTATGGGAGACCCTCCCCTAAGAGGATGCACCTGAGCAATTTTCAAGTCTCATAGCAAAGGTTCTGAATATTTATGTAAATAAGGTATTTCTGTCATTTATATTTAATACATTTGCAAAAATGTATATAAAACCTGTTTTTGCTTTGTCGTTATGGGCTATTGTGTGCAGATTGATGATGATTTTTATTTATTTAAACAATTTTAGAATAAGGCTGTAACAGTAACAATATGTGGAAGAAGTTAAGGAGTCTGAATACTTTCCGAATGCACTCTATATCAGCCCTTTGATTACAATGAAGAGCAGAACGTGCTGCTCTGTTCTGGGCCAGCTGCACGAATGGACAATAATCAAGTTAAGACAAAACTAGATCCTGCAGGACCTACTTTTTTGCCTGTGGTGTCAAAAAAGCAGAGCATCTCTTTATTACGGACAGATCTCTCCCCATCTTTACAACCATTGAATCTATATGTTTTGATCATGATAGTTTACAATCTTCTAAGGTAACGCCAAGTAATTTAGTCTCCTCAACTTGTTCAACAGCCACACCATTCATTACCAGATTCAGCTGAGGTCTAGAATTTAGGGAATCATTTTTACCAAATACAATGCTCTTAGTTTTAGAGATGTTCGGGACCAGTTTATTACTGGCCACCCATTCCAAAACAGACTGCAACTGTTTGTTAAGGGTTTCAGTGACTTCATTAGCTGTGGTTGCTGATGTGTATATGGTTGAATCATCAGCATACATGGACACACATGCTTTGTTTAATGCTAGTGGCAGGTCATTGGTAAAAATAGAAAAGAGTAGAGGGCCTAGAGAGCTCCCTGCACTACAACACACTTTACATATTTGACATTAGAGAAGCTTCCATTAAGGAAAACCCTTATATTAAAACCCTTATATTAGATAGATAGCTCTGAATCCACGATATGGCAGAGGTTGAAAAGCCATAACACATTTTCTTTTACCCTGTTCAAAGGCACTCTTTTGTCTTTGCCATTAATCCTCTGAATGGCACACATTTACAATCCATGTCTCAATTGTCTCAAGGCTTAAAAATTATTCTTTAACCTGTCTCCTCCCCTTCATCTACACTGATTGAAGTGGATTTAACAAGTGACATCAATAAGGGATCATAGCTTTCACCTGGATTCACCTGTTCAGTCTGTCATGAAAAGAGTTCTTAAGGTTTTGTGCACTCAGTGTCATTTTAATGTTTGGAAAACTCGTGTCCCGTAAACAAATCATGAACTTAACCCTAAACCTAATCCTAACTCCTGACCTTAACCCTAGCCCTAACCCTTAAGCCTAAAATGTATTTCAATGCAAATTCCTATTTTCCCTAACCCTAACTCAAAGCCTAACCTTAACTCCTAACCCTAAACCTAACCCTAAATGCTAACCTTAAACCTAACTGTAACCCTAACCTAAACCTAACCTTTGAGCCTAAAATAGCCTTTGTCCTCGTGGGGACCTTGGTAATGTCACGTCCTGACCTTAGTTCCTTTTGTATGTCTCTATTTTAGGTTGGTCAGGACGTGAGTTGGGGTGGGCATTCTATGTTTTGTTCTTGTGCCAGAGCCGCCTGTCAGTCAGGAGCTGCCAGAGCCGCCCGTCAGTCAGGAGCTGCCAGTGCCGCCCGTCAGTCAGGAGCTGCCAGAGCCGCCCGTCAGTCAGGAGCTGCCAGAGCCGCCCGTCAGTCAGGAGCTGCCGGAGCTAACCGTAAGTCAGGAGCTGCCAGAGCCGCCCGTCAGTCAGGAGCTGCCGGAGCCGCCCGTCAGTCAGGAGCTGCCGGAGCCGCCCGTCAGTCAGGAGCTGCCAGAGCCGCCCGTCAGTCAGGAGCTGCCAGAGCCGCCCGTCAGTCAGGATCTGCCGGAGCCGCCCGTCAGTCAGGAGCTGCCAGAGCCGCCCGTCAGTCAGGAGCTGCCAGAGCCGCCCGTCAGTCAGGAGCTGCCGGAGCCGCCCGTCAGTCAGGAGCTGCCAGAGCCGCCCGTCAGTCAGGAGCTGCCAGAGTCCCCATTCACTCGGGCGCTGCCAGAGTCGCCCCTTCACTCCCGGCTCTGCCGGGAGTCTCCCGTCTATTCGGGGCCCGCTGCAAGGGTCCCCAGTCCGAGGTCGGCAGCGAGGGTCACCACTCCAAGGCGCCACCTAAGTGGGCCAAGACTAAGGTGGAGTGGGGTCCACGTCCGCGCCAGAGCCGCCACCGCGGACAGATGCCCACCCAGACCCTCCCCTATGGGAGACCCTCCCCTAAGAGATTTGTTACAGGTAAGGTCCCCACGAATTACAATTTTCCTTATTTTACTATCCTTGTTGGGGCTTAGGGGATTTCCAGTACCCACAAGGATAGTAAGATATTTTTTTAAAGGATAGTAATACAATCACACACACACACACACACACACACACACACACACACACACACACACACACACACACACACACACACACACACACACACACACACACACACACACACACACACACACACACTGGCCAGTCAAGACAG